>NC_091751.1:31494863-31567363 GCF_043380555.1 Nothobranchius furzeri | reverse complement strand
ATGGTGATCTGCAGTGATGAGCATCTATAGCCGAACCAACAGACAGTCAGGGGTTTCCATGTTTTTAAAAAAGTAGAAATGCAATTTAAGTATTTGTAAGTAAACGTAGGTTAAAATTGCAGCAAAGTTGTGTGCAAAATGTCAAAGATCATCTAATCAGAAGTTTTCCATCTCTGTTGCTAGGAAGAAGTTGGAAACGTCATGAGCTCTGTGATTACTGAGCTCAGACCGCCTAAACGACTAAAAACCTCTTCTCACTTTTTACTTGAAACAGATTTTTTGTTCTTCAGGATGAAGGTGTTTCCTATGTGGTTCTCTGTCAATCTCAGCAAAAATATCCTGTTATCCTGGCTGATGACACTGGTGTTCAGAAAGACGTCGGTGGGAGAAAAGACACACTCAGAGCCCTCCCCAGGCAGAGAGGACCCTCCAGGAGGAGGAGAGGGATTAGCTAAAGGGGGGATTAAAAGCATATCCTCGCTTCAGAGGCTCATCAAACAACTTCTCCCTCCATCCTCTATTTTACTCTGCTTCCAGACAAGCTGCTGACTGACACACCACCGTCACCTGTGTCCACCTGCATGCTAACAAGGACGACGGCAGCTAGCTACAGTTTAGTATAACTTTCATAGCATTAAACAAAAACAATTTGGGACTTTGGCGTAACTAAAGCACATCAGCAAGGACACTGTAAAACACTTTACTGCTGATGTAATTAACAGTACGGGGATTTGCTCATTTGGAAGCGTGATAGGCTGCGTGCCAAAGTAGTGAAAGGTTTTATAAGGGCTATTCTCTGGAAGCTCGCTGTCAGCCTTAAACACAGGCTGGTGACAGAGAGCTGACTGAAGTCAGAGCACAACATGGGGCTTCCTGTTGAGCTCATTTAACTTCTGTTTGTGTAAACACCACTTCCTGCTAAACCGGTGGCGTCTCACTGTACAGCATGTATATTTAAACAGGAAGTCCAAACAATTTATTACTTAAAAAAAACATCAATATTTAACTACGAGCATGTTGGCATAATTCATTGGGGTTCATGGAACAGTGCTCTTATCGTCTCCTAACAATACATTATTTAACCCTCTTTGTAACCTTAATGTTAATTATAGGGTAAGATTATAGGTTTAATTAAGGACATGTGATAAATATTATGAAATGATTTCTTCACAACATTTAAAGGTCCACTTAACTTGTACTTTCAATACATCTGCAGTGGTTGGTAAGCCACTCTCTGGTGGAAAACAAGCTCTGGTGCTCCTGTTTCAGGACAGGGAATTCACCCAGAGGGGAAAGTTTGGAGTTTTACTTCCTGATATTTGGATATATCTCCTCTGATTGCTAACAGCAGCACAACTCTACCGCTGACTCTGCTCGGCAACACTGATGTTTTATCGCCACAAATAACGCAACCTTGAAGGAGTTCTGCTGTGTGGTGGAGATGCTAATGCTAACAGTTAGCTTCTACTAGCTGAGATGTTCTCTGCTGTTTCCTGAACGCTAAACCAACAGCAGAATTCCCCGTCGTTGTCATGAAGTGGAGGTTGTTGTACGACCCAAAATGCAAGCGTATCCAGGTGGCAGCCAGGTAGGTTTCTAAAAATGAAAAGTGTTTTTTTAAAGCCGTGGTCTGGAGCAGGTGGACAAAAACATGAGGAGCAAACATACACAAGGAACCGATAGCTAACACAAATGCAAGGCGGGGTTAAATACATGAGGAACAATTAACTGAGCAGACACAGGAAGCACAGGGGCAGGAAACGGAACGTGACAGTTGTGAGCCAAGATGGGTGAGTCCATGACTTTAAGTGACAGTGTGACGTAGATCTGCCTGGATTTTCTAATCAGGAGAAAGGTGTAGAAGACTATTATCATCTTAGGTGTGTTCTTGCTGTGTCTTTGTAAATCCATGCTTTTCGTTCTTTTTTAAACACAAAAACAGTTTTGTTTACCTGTTTGTAGCTACGGTTTCGCCGACAGCTGCCGGCTTCTTCAGGCTGACGCTGATGGTGGCGCGTCACTTCCTTCTCCGTTTATCTGCGGGCAGCAGAGGACGTTGTCGCCCTCTACTGCCCGCTCTCCCCTCTCCGACGATGCAGTCCCATGCGTGGTCCAGCGTGTAAACTCCGTCGTCCCTGTTCATGGTCCCACATCCACGTCTCCTTATCTCTATTGCTTCCTTGATCCATCTTTTGTATTTTTGTTGTTCAGTGGTTATGATCCGTGTGCTGTCCCAGTCCATTATATGGTTTTCTCTTAAGCAATGATCTGTTACGGCTGACTTTTTTATTCTACTTTCTGCTTCTTCTTTTGCTGCTCTTGTGTGTTTACGATTTGCCTCTTTCTCGCACTCCTTTCTGTGTTCTATTGTCCGTGTATTGAGTTGGCGTCCGGTTTCTCCTATGTATGTTTTATTGCATATTTTGCATGGGATTTCGTAGATGACTCCACATTTTTGTCCAGCTGATATTTTGTCTTTTGGGTGTACTAATCTGTTTCTAACTGTTGTGTATGGCTTTGTTGGTGTGTTTATGTTGTGTTTTTTCATTGTTGCTCTTATTTTTTCCGTTATGCCTCTGATGTATGGTAGGGTTATCACTGGTTTTGGTTCTTGTCTTTCTGGGTTTCTGGTTCTTTTTTTGGGTTGTTCTTTGCTTTCTGTTTTTGTTTGTTGTTTTCCTTTGTTTATTGCCCATGTCGGGTATCTGCAGGTCTTTAAAGCGCGTTGTATGTGTTTGTCCTCTTGTTTACGGTCTCTCTCTTCTGTTATTATGTTTGCTCGGTGATATAATGTTCTGATTACTGACATTTTGTGTATGGTGGGGTGTTCTGATGTCCATAATAAATATTGGTCTGTGTGTGTTGGTTTCCTGTATGTGTTTATGTTTAGGGTCCCGTCGGTCTGTCTGGTGATTTTCATGTCCATAAATGCTATGCTGCCTTCTGTTTCTAACTCATAAGTGAATTTTATGTTGCCCGTGTCGTCAATATTGTTTAAGTGTTGTGTTAGTGTTTCTGTTTGACCTTTTGGTATGATTTCCAGTATGTCGTCTACGTAGCGTTTCCATAGTTTTATTTTGCAGTTTGGGGGGGCGGTGGCTATGGCTTTTTGTTCCAGGTCTTCCATGAAAAACTCGCACAGGGTGGCTGATAACGGGTTACCCATGGCGAAGCCTTCCAGTTGTTTGTATATTGTGTTGTCGTATGTGAAGTAAGTGGAGTTAGCTACCAGTCCTATCAGTTGTGCTATGTCATCTGCTGTGAGGTTTGTCCTTTTATGTAAAGTTTTGTCTTTGTTATCAGCCACCCTGTGCGAGTTTTTCATGGAAGACCTGGAACAAAAAGCCATAGCCACCGCCCCCCCAAACTGCAAAATAAAACTATGGAAACGCTACGTAGACGACATACTGGAAATCATACCAAAAGGTCAAACAGAAACACTAACACAACACTTAAACAATATTGACGACACGGGCAACATAAAATTCACTTATGAGTTAGAAACAGAAGGCAGCATAGCATTTATGGACATGAAAATCACCAGACAGACCGACGGGACCCTAAACATAAACACATACAGGAAACCAACACACACAGACCAATATTTATTATGGACATCAGAACACCCCACCATACACAAAATGTCAGTAATCAGAACATTATATCACCGAGCAAACATAATAACAGAAGAGAGAGACCGTAAACAAGAGGACAAACACATACAACGCGCTTTAAAGACCTGCAGATACCCGACATGGGCAATAAACAAAGGAAAACAACAAACAAAAACAGAAAGCAAAGAACAACCCAAAAAAAGAACCAGAAACCCAGAAAGACAAGAACCAAAACCAGTGATAACCCTACCATACATCAGAGGCATAACGGAAAAAATAAGAGCAACAATGAAAAAACACAACATAAACACACCAACAAAGCCATACACAACAGTTAGAAACAGATTAGTACACCCAAAAGACAAAATATCAGCTGGACAAAAATGTGGAGTCATCTACGAAATCCCATGCAAAATATGCAATAAAACATACATAGGAGAAACCGGACGCCAACTCAATACACGGACAATAGAACACAGAAAGGAGTGCGAGAAAGAGGCAAATCGTAAACACACAAGAGCAGCAAAAGAAGAAGCAGAAAGTACAATAAAAAAGTCAGCCGTAACAGATCATTGCTTAAGAGAAAACCATATAATGGACTGGGACAGCACACGGATCATAACCACTGAACAACAAAAATACAAAAGATGGATCAAGGAAGCAATAGAGATAAGGAGACGTGGATGTGGGACCATGAACAGGGACGACGGAGTTTACACGCTGGACCACGCATGGGACTGCATCGTCGGAGAGGGGAGAGCGGGCAGTAGAGGGCGACAACGTCCTCTGCTGCCCGCAGATAAACGGAGAAGGAAGTGACGCGCCACCATCAGCGTCAGCCTGAAGAAGCCGGCAGCTGTCGGCGAAACCGTAGCTACAAACAGGTAAATAAAACTGTTTCTGTGTTTAAAAAAGAACGAAAAGCATAGACTATTATCATGTTCAGCCTGCATGGAAACCTCAGAGTGACCCATTGAAATCAGAAATAATAATATTATAATGATTGTTCAGTGAAGTTGAAATGCATTTAAAGATGAAGGGCCAAGTTCTTGAAACAGATAAAACATTTTCCATCACTGTGGTGATTCCAGACTTGGTATTGGTATTGTACATGTAAACGGTAGGGGTGGGGGGTGGGGGGTGGGGGTGGGGGGTTTGGTGGTGGTGGGGGGGGGGAACTTGTTGGTGCACGAGACATCTGGTGTTATTAATCCCTGATTAACCTTTGCCACAAAAAAGATCCTCTGCAATCAGCATTACTGGTTTCATGTGTAGGGTGTGTGTGGCACTGAGCCGCTGAACAGAAGTATCCTTCGTCGTCTACAGGTTATTATGACGGAGCAGCTTTGCTTGTTGAGCCAACAAATATGTCCATGTCTATGATGGAGACCCAAATGTTGCACATGGTTTATAACAGGTAAGCTACATATGTATTACACGTGTTATACATGGGGATTTCATATTTCTGTTGAAGCAGGTGCAACATAAAAGTGGCATTAGAGGTAGTACTATTACAATCCATGTCCTTTAACTAAAATTTAACTGGATAATAGAAATGAATAAAGTCCTAATAGTCCGACCTTAAAGAGAGAATACAGGTGCTGGCCAGTAAATTAGAATATCATCAAAAGGTTGAAAATATTTCAGTAATTCCATTCAAAACGTGAAACTTGTACATTATATTCATGCAATGCACACAGACCAATGTATTTCCAATGTTCATTACATTTAAATTTGATATTCATAAGTGACAACTAATGAAAACTCCAAATTTGGTATCTCAAAAAATTAGAATATTCTGAAAAGGCTGAATATAGAAGACACCTGCTGCCACTCTAATCAGCTGGTTTACTCAAAACACCTGCAAAGGCCTTTAAAAGGTCCCTCAGTCTTGTTTTGAAGGCACCACAATCATGGGGAAGACTTCTGACTTAACAGCTGTCCAAAAGACAATCATTGACACCTTGCACAAGGAGGGCAAGACACAAAAGGTGATTGCTAAAGAAGCTGGCTGTTCGCAGAGCTCTGTGTCCAAGCACATTAACAGACAGGCGAAGGGACGGAAAAAATGTGGTAGAAAAAAGTGTACAAGCTCTAGGGATAACCGCACCCTGCAGAGAATTGTGACGACAAACCCATTCAAAAATGTGGGGGAGATCCACAAAGAGTGGACTGCAGCTGGAGTCAGCGCTTCAAGAACCACCACGAGGAGACTCATGAAAGACATGGGATTCAGGTGTCGCATTCCGTGTGTCAAGCCACTCTTGAACAAGAAACAGCGCAAGAAGCGTCTCGCCTGGGCCAAGGACAAAAAGGACTGGACTGATGCTGAGTGGTCCAAAGTTATGTATTCTGATGAAAGCAAGTTCTGCATTTCCTTTGGAAATCAAGGACCCAGAGTCTGGAGGAAGAGCGGAGAAGCACAGAATCCACGTTGCATGAGGTCCAGTGTAAAGTTTCCACCGTCAGTGATGGTGTGGGGTGCCATGTCATCTGCCGGTGTTGGCCCACTCTGTTTCCTGAGGTCCAGGGTCAATGCAGCCGTCTACCAGGAAGTTTTAGAGCACTTCATGCTTCCTGCTGCTGACCAACTTTATGGGGATGCAGACTTCACCTTTCAACAGGACTTGGCACCTGCACACAGTGCCAAAACCACCAGCACCTGGTTCAAGGACCATGGTATCCCTGTCCTTGATTGGCCAGCAAACTCGCCTGACCTTAACCCCATAGAAAATCTATGGGGTATTGTGAAGCGGAGGATGCAATACGCTAGACCCAACAATGCAGAGGAGCTGAAGACGACTATCAGAGCAACCTGGGCTCTCATAACACCTGAGCAGTGCCACAGACTGATCGAGTCCATGCCACGCCGCATTACTGCAGTTATTGAGGCAAAAGGAGCCCCGACTAAGTATTGAGTGCTATACATGCACATTCTTTTCATGTTCATTCTTTTCAGTTGGCCAACATTAGAGAAACAAACATTTTTTCATTGGCCTTTAGAATATTCTAATTTTCTGAGATACCAGATTTGATGTTTTCATTGGTTGTCACCTATAAATATCAAAATTAAACGTAATAAACATCGGAAATACATTGGTCTGTGTGCATTGCATGAATATAATGTACAAGTTTCACGTTTTGAATGGAATTACTGAAATATTTTCAACCTTTTGATGATATTCTAATTTACTGGCCAGCACCTGTATATTGTTAGATTACAGAGCCTAATGGCTTTAAATGGAATACCTTAATATGCTCTGAATGGTAAATATCCATCTCTTCAGAGCCGTATTCTCATTCCATTCACATGTGACAAGCCGATGCAGTTCTACGGGGGATGAAGATGGAATGTGCAGCTGCAGCACCACTCAGAAAAGGTAAAATAATCCATCAGTGAAAGCAGATAACGGTGAGTTCTCGTGTGCAGATGTCAAGGGATGTTTTGCATCGTAACCAATGCATGGGCCTGTTTTACCAGATGCACGAGAGCTCAACACTAGTGAGCGATAATGTTAAAGCTTAACATTAAGAAATGAGCTACTACATCCTGGCATTCTGAGAGGAGGTTCTACTTTCACTGCGAACAGCACCATAGTCATCAGACAAATGTGATAAAACAGGACGAGCGGCAGATAGAAATAGCTTTGGAATCCTAGAATGTGACGGAATCCTGTCGAAGCTTTTTTTGGCCCTCCTCAGCCCCCATCCCTGAACCAACTGCTCTGATCCCCTATTCTGGCGTTGTTATTAGGAGGTATTATTAGTGCTGTTATATTAAGTTGTCTCGTTTTAGCAGGAGTGACAGTTTCTAAACAAGCGTTTGACACTAAAACCGTCTTTAACGCTAATTCCTTCCATACTTGTGCAAACATTCATCTTTAATAATGACACAAAGGTCATCCGTCAAGGGGAGGGCGACTTCCTGTCCCCGAAGAAGCTTCATGACACCCCCGCTCGCTATATTTATGTCGGCAAAATAGGAAATCACTTAGTTATGGTCCTGACCTATGGGCTTCCTTAAGGCATCATATTCATAAATGAAACATTTGACACAAGTTAGAGGCAAAAACATCTAAATAATGAAGGTCACCAGTGGCTAGCACCCACACATGTATAATTAGACACATGGATTTGCAGTGTGTGTGTGTGTGTGTGTGATGGATTTGCAGTGTGTGTGTGTGTGTGTGTGTGTGTGCATGGTCATTTGACTAAAGATATTTCTCAGTGCAATTTTCCGGCCCAGCGAGACATTTCCATTTCAACTGAAGGGTTTTGTTATGCAGAAAATCTTGCATACGTATATGTGTGTCTGTGCAAATGCAGGGTGGCGAGTGAACAAGAGATTTAAAGAGAGCTTCAAACTGCAGTGAAATGAGTCAGAAGGAGGGATTAGTGAGGGGTTATAAGCCTGTTGTAGGAGTTAAGGCCTTTTTAGCTGAAGATCAGACAGAAAGACGCACTACAGCCAAATCAGAGGCTGAGTTCTTCCCACACTGCACTTTCTGGTTCCTTGTAATTTACCACTGTATTATGCCTGTGTGCAAGCTCCTGGTTACATCACAAAATAATCAGCACATAAAGGATAAATGTAATTGTTGAGCAGCACCTGATACAGACACACAACAATACAAGAGAAACATGGCTCCTGGCCAGTGCATCAGGTCCAGGTCCATGCATTTTTGTTGAAAACATCTGGAACATACACTCTGCATGCTACTGGTAAGATGAACCTGCCAATTAAGGATTGTGGTCCAAGTTTTTTTTTCTTAACATAACGTAGTAGAATATTTGGTTTTTACCTTTTTTTGTGTAGAGCACTGCAGATGTTGGTGGCTTTACTTCCTTCTCCGTTTAAAGTAACACCAACAACATCAGCAGTGCTCTGAGGACGGCTACAGGGTTAGCTGAAACTTGTCAACAAAAAAAGGTAAAAACAAATCTTCTACTACGCTGTGTTTGGAAATGAAACAAAGGAAGGATATCACAGACGTACAAAAGATGTGGTCCAAGAAACAGTGGAATCCTTGCTCGTTAGAACCACCTGTGTTGCTGCAGTCTTTTTGGGTTTTAGAAGGTGTTTGATACAGTTGACCATCAAGCCCTTCTGTCCAAACTGACTCACTTCAATTTTGCAGAAAATGCACTAGCTTGGTTTCAGTCTTACTTGTCCAACAGAAGACAGTCTGTGAGGGTTGGGGACAGAATGTCATCATACCTTGGCCGTTGAGCAGGGGTCCTACAAGGCTCTGTTTTGGGGCCAGTATTGTTTTCCTTATATTTAAACGACCTGTCAAATGTGTGTCACAGTGTACACTCCCAAATGTATGCTGATGATGCTGTTATGTTAACATCTGCTAAAAGCACTTAGGATTCATCCTTTCTCCTCACATCAGCCTTGGAGAATATACAACAATGGCTCCATCAGTCCTGTTTTTTATTGAACAAAAGAAAACTGTTCCCATGATGTCTACAAAAAACCCGTAAAAGTGGAGCAGTCCAACGTGTTCTTGGGAGGAGTAGCTTGATCTTGTGCAAGACTTCAAGTACCTCGGGATCACCCTGGATCCAACACAACCTTTAAAACACACATAAAACTCATGGCAAACACAATCAAATTCAATGTGCATAACTTCCAACAAATTCGACAATCAATGACAATTAACTCAAATAAAATGTTACTGCACTCTATGACATTTTCACATATAGATTATTGCATCACAACCTGGAACTCTTTGGTCACACACTCTTAAAACCAATAGAAATGCTACTCCAAAAGTCTGTAAAAATCCTTGATCAAAAACCTTTGTCATTTCACCAGTGAAAAAATACAATATGCTCAGTTGAAAATGTGTATTAATTTTAAAAATACCTGCCTAATCTACAAAGTTCTGCATGGAGTAGCCCCACCTCCACTTGCTACTTACATCACACTAAGAACTGACAAATGTTTTGGTACCAAAGCCTCCTCTAGAGGAGACCTGGCAATTCCCTACAGAAAAACAACCTTTGGACAAACAGTTCTGTCAGTCAGAGGGAGCCACTTTTCGAACAATGTACCAAGGAATATTAGAGAATGTCCCACCTATAGTATTTTCAAGAAGCACCTTAAACAGTACCTTAAAAGTTCCCAAGCACCCAACTAATCTTTATTGCTGAAATGTAATTTGTTTGTATGTCTGTAATGCGATTGTTTTTTTAGAATTGTATATTGTCAGTATGTTTAATGTTAATTTCCTGCCTAGGGACTACAGATGGAAATTAGCAACTATGCTATAATCTGGCTCATTTACAGTCTGTACAGAAGTACTTGATTGTTTATTAATGTGCATAAAAAAGTTGCCATGAAATGATTTTTAAAGCAAAAAGTGGTTGTTAAGTTGTAAAAAGTGGTTCACTTGTGCATGTTGTTAACATTAGTAAAAATCCTAATTCAACAAATGAAAAACGTGTCTGTCTGAATCAACATCTTGTGGTGGTGGGACTACATTCTACCATTCTCACACACCAAACATGGCCTCTATTCAACAACGGTGTCGGAAAAATCTGGAAAAATGTATTTTTGCAGACCAAAGTCTGAGAAAGCTTCCCTTTATTAGCCTTAGATGTATGGCATGGGTTTCTCACCACTAAGCCTTGCAGCCACTGTGTCAGTGCTGTGCAAGAAATGTGACCAGGTTTCTAATTTGGGTGAACACAAACTGTCTCCAAACTGTTTGCGTCATGATATTTGCTTCTTTTCTAACTTTGTGTTGCAGCTAGCTGTGCTCCAATGCTAATGCAAGCTTATGCTGGAATATTTATGTATGTTCCCCTTACAAACAGCACATCAGTTAGCAATGTTGGCCACTTCAAGCTAAAGATGATGTTTTTGGGTGCAGCATATTTATTGTTACTGCTGACTTAAGTTGCAACATCCGTCATTCACCAGGTGGTCTGAAGCCATGGGACCTTCCTTGACAATGGCCACATGTTTTATTTATTTATTTATTTTCATGCATCTTCTTTTGGGCTGAGTAAAGAAAATACAAACAAGAATGCAAGATGGAATCAGAGTGCAGTGGAGCTCTCAGCAGCCACTGTGCTCTGTAGAGTCGTCTGCCTGTGGACCTGAAGACTTGCACTCAACTACAAGCTGTGAGAGGTGGTCCTTTTATCCTCTAATTAGGCTTAGTTATTTTAGACATCTGCCAAAAAGAACAGCAGCCCACATCACATTTCACACAGTGTAGTGTTGAGGTTGCCAAGCTGAAACACTTGTGGAGTTTCTGTGGGGCATACAGAGCTAAAGTCTGCACCAAGTGGATAAACCATGACACATTAACATGTGCTCCTATTGAGAATGATAGCACTCGGCCATAGCACAGGCATGAAAGCTGTTTACTTGAGAACATTAATATGTGACTGGCTTAAAAAGTAAGCTTACTGTTGTTCAGAGCTCTACTAAAGGTTAAACAATGAAAATACAAAAGTGTACAATTCTATTTAAACACTAACAATGTTTTATTCTGTCAGGAAAAAGGGGATATTCCTAACACATCGCTTCACACAGCTGTTCCGAAGCAGACACACACCTTTAAAGCTGCACAGTGATGAATTTTGGCTGTCAGCCAATAGATATTACCGTCGTAATTCTTGAATCACTGATCTGAGCGGAACCTGGATTTTACTGTCAGATAAATGCAAAGATGTTTTACCAGCAGAAGCACAGCAGTTAAGATGATTTATGTTGGAGGAGATTCAGAAAAACATAATAAAATCCACACAAGGTTAAAAATACAATGTTTCATGTAAATGAACGCACGTGTGACCTTTGAAGGTTATACTCATGTCATTTCCTCATCACTTCTGTTCTTGAGTTTCTGGCTTGTGTTGTTTTGGGTGAAACCCACTTCCTGTTGTAATTAGGTGCTGTATTGTGGTTTTTGCTCCTTTACTTTGCTTCGTGCCGGTTCCCTACTTCCTGATTCCAGTTTTGTCGGGTTCCCTGCAGTGCTCCTTTTCGGATGACGACTTTCACCGTGATGCTCACCATGATCCCAAAACAACAAACATCCTGTGACTAAACAAAAGCACAACAGAGCCTCTCCACAGAAATGTGTGTGGTGTAACCCCAGTGGGTCTCACCAGAACAGATACTCGTTCATATGGCTACGGCCCTCTAAGGCTTAAAGTAGGTCTTGTGGACTCACAGCCATTTAGGATGTGATGGTTCCTGCATCTGCTCTACAACAACTGAATACAAACTTCAGATGACTTTAAACAAACTGTGTCAGACGTGTGTGCTGTTTGCTGCTAGCATGTTTAGCTGTTGCTCCCTAAATAGCTCAGTTAACCCTCATCCGCGTTAGTAGCTTTAAAGTCAGAGAACCCAGACCGTCTTCTAATAAATGCACCTGGAAAACAAATGTCAGTAAACATCACACATGGTCCTGTTGTCCAGGACAACTGCCTTTCCAGTATTTAGTTCTGGACAGACTCTGCTAGCACTGTGAATACAGCTTCCATGTGTCAGATCCCTTGTTTGCCTTGCTTTAAGTGAGATCCAATACCGTGATGAATCTCTAGCTGGACATCCAAAGATGCGACAAGAAGACCAAAACGTGTCATTTAGTGAAAGACAAAAAGTCCTTCCAACGTATTCTAGACCCTAACCATGCTCGATGTTTGTTATTCATTACATAAGAGAGCCCCCATTTGTTCCTCTGAATGAAAGGCTACAAATCCATTAAACGCAGCTTTGTTTGAAAAAGCAGGATGAGAGGTTGTCATTCAAGGTTCTGATGGAGCTAATGGGCCTTGTTGGTTAGCCTTCATTTCCAGGGCTCAGCCTTGATTGGGTGCCTACTCACTGGTGTCATTATTTCCTGTTTTAAGGACCCTTAAAAAGAACAAGTTGGTGAGAAATGAGATTGGGAGCACGAGTTCCAACAAAGATAAAATCCATAAAAGGATGAGTGGGACGAAGAAATAAAACAGAAATGAATCTTTTTCTTCCTGCACCATGCCTCCAGATCTCGAGTGCTGTTAACCCTCTGGAGGCAGGCGTTGCAGATTAGCAACGTTAAAACCTACCTACCTGGTTACTCCACATACGTGTTTCATGAGCATTTTTTAACTCAGAAGAACCCCTGAAAGATAGTTGTTCGTCCTTTTATCAAAACTTATTTTGAGCCTGAGAGGGTTAAGGGTTTCTAGTAAATGTGTGATGATTGGATCCCTAAAGCTAGCAATGGAGGAAAAGGGGGAAATAACAGTGATTTATGACAACGCTGGAATAGTGAAATATATGAATGCTGCTCATCAGTGGAATCTGGATCATTCCAGCCTGAACCCACACCTGATTCTTTAAACCAGACCAGTTCTGCTTTAATCAATGCTTATGACTGGCGTGTTCTGGTGTCACCAACTTGTTCACAAAATATCAGGTCTGATTACTGTTTTACTGTCATTAAACACAAAGTGAGGACTGTGTGAGAAAGAAAAAAGTGTGAGTCAAGCGGGACTAAAATAATAAGAACGTGGGCTCCTTAATAAACACTTTCATTCATAATGTAGTAAGAAAGGCCAGAGGACAGCTTAAGGGACAGCGTTTATGAGCCTCATGGAGGAAGCTGTTCCTAACAGCAGAACCGAGACCAGTAACATCCTTCCTTGTTACTAAGTAGGAACCGCCGTGTTTAAACCTGATCACTGGAGCTGAAAATATGGAGAACACCCAGGAACAGCTGGATTTATTACACACCTGTGTCTGCTGTGTCAGTGTTTGTGGATTTTACTTGATTTTTATGAATATGTTGTTGTTTTTGTTTACAAGACTTGTTTCACGTTCTGTTGTTTTGGTTTAACTTTTTTCTTCTGTTACTGTGATTTACAGCAATGCAGATGCTTCTGGAAGAATTACTTCTGTAGATGAACAGTTAATGTCTTTGCATCTACAGAAGATGTTTTTCATTGTCTTAGAAACCAACTTAGAAGGTGAATCACTGCCCTGAACTGTGGTTCTCGTGTTGTTTGAGCTTTCATGTAAATCCGAGCACCTTTTAAATAATACTGCATCACTTTTTTTTATTCATTATTTACATAATGTACTTTTCAAACTGAAGTATGTATCGCTCCTTTCTGTTTTACGCTTCCAGCCTTGCTACCGCATTTGATTTTACTATAGAACTTGTTTCCTTATCAATTCCGTTTTTGTGAGTCCATAAACAGAATTCCAGAACTCCAGTGTCCAGCCCCCAAAACCAAACACAAATATCCATCCTGGCTCTTTTACAGTGAGATCTCTGTGACTCTGGGTGATCTAGAGAACCGTTCCTTCCTCTAAAGCAGCTGCTGAGTGAGAACAAATGAGTTCCTTGTCTGGTTTAATATCCCCCAACCCATTTAGTGGCCAAAGAAATGTAAATGCTTCCTGCTTTTTCCACACCTCTGTTCTGGATTCTGGTCATCCCACCTGCTCTGCATCTGATCAGTGACCTCTCCAGGTGAACATAGTCTCGTGTGTGAGGTTGTTAGTTTAAACAAGCCTTCTCCATTGTTGCTTTGTGCATTTTTGGCTTTCCTACATTTTGTTTGATACTAAATCATTTATCTTTCCTTCCACTGCTGTGTTTGAATACTACAGCTTTGGCAGGTTCCCTTCTAACACTGTTAGCATACACTAAAAAGGCCAGACCAATTTTCACATTCGTGTTAGGCTTTTATCCAATGTTCAAACTGATTTTGGTCAGGAGAATAAAAACACCAACACACCTTATTTAAAGATGGATCCAGTTTTTCAAACCTAAAACTTTGCCTTTCGACCTCTAATTGTTTTCTTCACCTGTAGACGTCTGTGGTCTATTTAACGTTTACCTGTCTTGTTCCTATTTATGTGTTTTTAACTGCTGAAGATGTAATGCTATGCTGTGTCTTCTTGTGGCTCTAGGAGATTTTACCTAGATGCTCAGTAACAATCGTCTATTTTAACTCCCAACTTTACTCAAGAATCCAGATGTTGTCAGCTCCACCTTCTGCCTTCAGTTAAATTCTGCATATTGTCTTTTTTCTATGTTCAAAACTAAAACTCTTCTCTCTTTTATCGTTTGGACTCAAAACTCCAGCAACATCTCAAACTCTGAAGAAACCTGGTGTTCCACCAAAACACATTCCCATACACCAGCCTAGCTTCCACCTTTATGTATCATGCTGTTTCACACCATCCAGAGAAAAGATAGGCACATTTAATATATTACTGTTGGCTCTATTGAGACGTCATTTTCCGTGAAGTATAAGACGCTTGGATGAGATGAAACCCCGCCTCCCCGCATGTGAATTTCACAATAGTACACAGTTGCAGACCCGGAGACTGCAGATTCACCATCATGAGTAGCCTGGCCTGTCAGACTCCTCCTCTGTTTAATTCTGCACGGAGAATGGGTCTGGGAACTCTCCTATTCAAATAACCCCACCCCGTGAGAATTCTACCTGAGCCAATCAGCGCTGAGTAGCATACATCACACACCACAACGCTCAGTCTGTCATAAACATGGCGACTGAAGTGAAGTTCGCTGCAGCTCTTTCGTCTGTTCTAAATTACTTGAATGTATTTAAAACCACAACAAGTAGAAGCACTAAAAGCCTTTCATCTAAAGAAAGATGTTTGCACTGTCGCCAGACGCCATTTTTGACTACAGCTAAAAAACTACAGTGTCGTGCGGTACAGTCGGTATTTCCATCTTTTTGCTGATTGGTTATTTTTGAGCTGACTAGTCCCGCCCCTCATGTGCCTCTTTGCCTGCGAGTTGCAGACTCTTTCTCTGTGCAGAATCTACATCATGAGAGCTCCTGAAGATAAATTTAAACTGACTCTGCTGATTAAACTCTTTTTCAGGAAGGCTGGACAGGGATTCTGTTCCTCTCACAATCAAAAATGCATTTTTGTGTTCTAGGCGTTATTTAAAGAGCAGACTAGATAAGAAAGAAATGACTACTTCACAACTGTGGAGATGAAACGTCCTGCTAGCTACACGGAGAGACTGGGCATTAGCGTTTACAGTCCATAGGAGGAGGGATCCGGACTGGAGACCACCTGGATAGAGAGGAGTGAGGCATGACGACACAAGTAGGATTCTTCTTCTGCTAGCCACACCAGCAGAAGATATTCAGCTGAGACAGGAAAATGCATGCGTGAAGCAAGCCCCCATAATTTGGGTATGAAAGTGAAGCGCAGTTCCACCCTCATCCGCTAGGGGCTGGTGTCAAAAGTGAGCAAATCCTCATTGACTCCAATGTTAAAAATACCAATTTCACAGCAGAAATAAACATGTTTACAGCCTGGTTCCAAAACATGTTTTAGGTTTAATAGATCTAGTTTACACTCATGACAACTCTGGGGGGGGGTGAATTTTATTTTATTTTTTGTCACTGTTCTGTTTAGGTGTATTAAATGCCTA
The DNA here is from genome assembly GCF_043380555.1 of Nothobranchius furzeri. Taxonomy (NCBI): domain Eukaryota; kingdom Metazoa; phylum Chordata; class Actinopteri; order Cyprinodontiformes; family Nothobranchiidae; genus Nothobranchius; species Nothobranchius furzeri. The sequence continues at coordinate 31,551,312 of NC_091751.1, read as the reverse complement.
GAATTCTGAATAATTAGTGTTATGGAAATTTTATGTTTATCATTTCTTGATCATTGATTCATGTAATACGTATTTCTCTATGCCTAAATGCATGCTCATTTATTCACACACCCACACTCACACAGACATTCCCACACACACACACTTTCTTATCTCATGTTATAAATAAACTGAGAAGTCAGAAGCTCGGAGCAGTAGCCTTGTAGCTTCTGCCTCCTCATTGCAATCTGGATACTTGTCGGTCATTTGTTTATTTTTCTCTGGTTGCAGGCACTGGGTTGTTGATAAAAATCCTTGACAATTAGTGATGATCAGACCCACGTGACCGCAGAGCTAGCTCCGGGGAAAGGCCTCAGCCTGAGTCTCGGCCTTGCCTGAAAACTGTTCTGCCATTTTCAGTCTCTCAACTTAGACCATTAGTTGTAGCGTTTGTGTATTCTGTTTTGGATATTATTTGTGCATTTGTTGGACAAAATGACTTGCTGTGGCATTAATTGCACTAATAGAGCGTCCAAGGAGTCTCCACTTCATTTTTTTCGGTAAGTAAAATTATATTTATGTATTTTAGGTCACTGCTGAGCTGAGCTTAGATTTTAACATGTACTGTTTAACCATGGAATTTAAATGTAATAGGGTGAAACCCAGTGCATTTAACATAATGCTGCACTTTAGAAAATGGGTTGAAATAAACATGTTGGTGGAGCTGGGTTCCGACTATCGGTATGGTCCCCTCCCCTCAGCTGCAGCTTGGCGCATCTCTGACCGCAGCGGCGCCTGTCTGCTGCGTGGGCTGCTGGCTTGTGCAGGTCTCTGGAGAGCTCTGTGTTCCACTCGGTTCTCCAGAGAGGTTGGCTTAGTGCATCTCCGACTCAGAAGCTCCGGTGTTGTGCACAGATAACTCCGGTTGTAGCTAGGTAGCTACCTCCATCAGCTTAGCTCCCACCTCTGCGTTAGCTTTGGGTTAGCTTGTAGCTACATCGCTTCAGTTCGGCGGGTGTCGTCAGTTGATCCCAGCCTTACAGCCCCACCCTCAGCTCCACCTCCTTTTCCTTTTGTGGAATTGTCTGGGCATGACGGAACCTGTGACACGGTCAAAATGGCGGTGGTGGGAACCTCCCATTTTGGCTTAAAAACGTATTATTGGAGTCTATGGACACTAATTGTCCAGTATATAAGTCGATGGTGTGAAGCCATAAAACCACTTTGGGATGTTTATTATGAGGTTATAACATAAGAGTACAGGGTCAAAAGCTCCAAAAAGTGGATTTAACATGATTTAGAACATTTAACCCCCAGAGACCCACGGTTGTAATATTACAACATCAGATTTAAGTCTACAAAATAAACCTTCCCCATTTTTTTTCTTTTTAAAACCACATTTACATTGCTAATAGGTCCTAATGTTCAGTTCTGCAACACTACTGGCTGTTAAAATGTGCAAATTGGCCCATTTATCTGGCCTCCTAGAACAACATGTGAAAGGTTAAAAAAGATTTTGCTGTTGTTTTCTAAATTTGGGTCTCTGGGGGTTAAATCAAATTTAACTGACCATAGCTGCTTCTTTATGAGCCTATTTAATAACATTAATACGGTGTCTGGATTATTATCATTTTCAAAAATGATCTGCTGGATGGCACCAAAAAATTCTGTTTTATGCAGAAGTAAGAAAACAACTTGTATGCGCAAGAAGTCTCATCTGTATACAGAGGCCACTTTCATGTAGCCTGTGTTGTTACAGGGCATTTAGACAAATCACATTCATGTATGCTCACGGCACTGGTTATGATGTGACATAAATGTCTTACAGAGAGTACAGCCAACAGTCAAGCCTGCGGGTTCTCCTAAACTTGTCCGTGGGCATGATTGTTTCAGCATTCCTGTTTCCGTACATGCCGTTTTGCTGGAACGTAGTCGGCCATGCAGAAACTGGAACAGCAACAACTGCATCTCAATCATGCAAGAGACCAAATTATCTGTGTGGGCATCTAAAAAGGACTCATGCTTTAGTCTGACACCATCTTAACCCATGTATGTGTGAAGGTAATGCTGGAGCAAATCTGATCTTATCACCTGCACAAGCCAACAGATAAAAGCACTAAATTATATCTAAAATGGCAAATTGGGTCAAAGAGAGAGGAAACAAAATATAAAATGGCCTCATTCCAAATGTCTTTTACACTGTAAACACACATTTCCCACAATGACAGCTGGAATCACAGTAAGTGAGACAAAACGGCTCAATTAACAGGACAGAAATCAAAGGTTTAAGCTCTCAAAGATGATAACAAAAGAGAATATGAAAGTTTTACGGATGAGCAACAGAACGGGAGCCCAGCCACACATCTGACAAATACTGCAACCCTTTGTTCACAGCTGCTACAGGGCGTCTCAGCCTGTCCCATTATGGCCCCCATGAGGCGTTAATGGGGGTAAAAGTGTAGAGCTGGAACAGTTACATCACACCGAGCGAGTCCAGAAAGGTTTGGGTTGGCTTACACTAAGTGTGCTACACTGATGGATCTGCTACCATCTTACTGCGGTGCAGCATCGCAAAGCCCCTACCCCGATCTTCTTCCACGTTAATCTATCTATCTCCCACAGATGAGACAGACCCAGTGGATGTATCACTTTCCAATCATCCTATCACGGCTAACCCGAGACGGAAACAAGAGGAAAGAATAGAAAAAGTGTTAGAGAAAGAAATAGGTATTGATCAGATCAGATATACCGCTGAGAGCAAGTCGGGCCCTGTTCGGAGCTTTAACACCCTGAAATAGAAGAGAGGTGGTGTGGGTGGACTGCTAGACAGTAACAGCAATGAAAAGGGGAGGCAGCAAACATGACGGTTGCAGATTTTATCAAAGGCAAAAGCCTTCGCTGAACGCACAACTGACACGATTTCAGCCGGACTGGACTAGTACATAAAGAAATCTTTACATTCTTAATATGTAAAACACAGATTATTTTTATACACAGCAATAAAAGCATGAGGCTTTCTCCTGTCTTTACAGCATTTGTGTGGATAATTAGTAATGGCACATTTCCCCCTAAGGTAAATGTTCTAATGTGATCTACTTCAAAGGGGCTGACATTTTTAGTAATAACCATGTCATAATACTCAAACCACAAACTCTATGTGCACTTACTCGAAAAAGGAAGTCAGGCTAACCGCTGAAAGCAGCAGATGACACGACAGCCAAAGTTTAAAGGTCCACGTGACATCAAGCAAAGCGCATAAAAGTCATAATACTAGAAGTCTGGGCTGACAGAGTGAAAATGGGCTGAGAAATCACAACCCCAGCGAAAACAACCTGAGATCAAACTAGCACATAATTATGGTGCTTTATGGCTAAATAACAATGTGTATGCCTGCAACTCAAATATTCCAGTTTCTCAGCAAAACCCCATCGATCCTGCCCATGCTGCAGGTTCTACTTAGTAAAAGTGGCCTTTTTCTCCAAGGCTTGTTGCTGCTCCATTGGTGCCTCCGTGGATTCAAGCTTCAGTCAATTACTCCATTTTACCTTTATAATAACCTAATAGTCTCTTCATTACAATTTTATCTAAAACCTTTTGGTTGTTTTCCCAACAAAATAAATAAATAAATTCAAAGCAACAGACTGCAACATGTGACAAGTTCCTCCATGGCGTTATTAATTGCAGTGATGATGCAGTAGTTTCATCTATCAGTAATTATCTTGACATCTTGAAAGTGTTGGGTTGTAATTACCCCCTGAGTACACCACCCCCCCCCCCCCCCCCCTCCATTCTGTGTGTTACAGCTATCACCGTTTGGCAGGGTGACAGCCATATGACTTGTTGTAATTGCCTCTTCCTCTCAACTCAGTGAGGGGTTAATAACGCCAACGGCCACGTTCTCCAGAAGCCACCGTCTGCTGTCTGGCTCTGACAGTAGATCACGGTGAGGAAGCCTGGTGAACATAGAGTTCACAGAGACCATACATGTACAGAAATGCCGTTAAACTCAGGCCTGCAACGGTCTGCCAGGAGCTTCCATACTAGCTCAGGTGAGATCAAAAGTGAGAACCACACAGAAACAAGAACAAACAGCTTATGCAGCCTCATTAGCCCACTACTGCAGGCGTTTCATCTATGTTAATGTCTGCACAGAAACCATACATTAGTACTGGGTGCTGTTATTTTAGATTATGCAGGTTTGTGTTTTAGAGGTTAGTCTTTCACAGATCCTTAACAGCATTTAGGGGCTTCTTTCTACATATTATAAACAGCCTAAAAAGGCCAAACGCCACCGCAGAGTAAATGGCTTCTGAAGAAAAACAGCCCTTAAAGCTACATTTAGCTTATTGCACTTAAACCACACTTACATAAAGGATTACAAGACTGTCAGCTCAAATTGCTATAATTAACAAGTTCTTAATAGCTGTCAAAATGTGTCATTTTACCATATTTAAACAAAAACATTTTTAAAGTACACTGATTGTTATGTTTTAAACAGCAAATGCAGAAACCCATTAGCACGAGACGATGAGAAGTTAATGACCTTGTATCCTGATCATCCCTGAAAGACATAAATGAGTCTTTGCGCAGCAGGAAAAATAAAAAAAACCTGGTGAAATTTGCAGGTTTTAGAAGGTGTGCCACGTTTTAAAAATGTCACATTCTAAATATAAACAAATCCAATGAGAATTGTTCAAATCAACAAGCGTTTTATCAAAGCCTCGTATGTTCAACACGAGGCTGAAAGCAGAAGTTCTGCCCCACTTCTGAAAGGATGCAGCCATGCAGAAACATACAACATCTCTTTAGTGCTGCAACCCCCGTGATAGAAAGAGATTGACAGCATTTAATTTTGTTCTCAGACTGTCTGTTCCTTTAAGGTAGTGGGGTGCTATTCCATGTAGAGAACCCTTCTGACTCTCCTGAGTTTGGCGTGTGCTAGTTTTAGGATCACTGGCTAAATTGGGTCTGGGAGAAAGGTGCTGATGGTGAGAGGAGATTGGGCTGGAGTGATACTGGAAGTGCAGAGGGAATTAAAATGCTGTCAGACTGCAAGAAATAAAACCGATCTAAGCATCGCTGGGGATTTTCATCTTTGCTGAAGCACTTACAGAGAAGGCCGGAAGGCATTATTAACTGATTTTAATATGTGTGTGATGACCACCTACAAGAGCGAGGCTCTATAGTTATTGCAGGAGAGATAACGCTGGAGATCAGGCTGGCAAGTTGGTTTGACCAAAGAACAAAGATGTTTTGAGTTTAAGGTCAGAGTGTCAAGCTAGTACGGTAAAACAGGATTTGTAGTATTTCTACATTCTTCCTCAAAATATCACGTTCTCTTTTTAGAAAAAACAGCTAATAAAAACCACTAATTGTGTTTATTCCCCAAGGTTTTCAGGCTAAACAGTATGTATGTTAGGATTTAAAATGATAAAATACAAATGATGTTCAGTACATATTAAACATAGACCACCAACGTTCTTTCTGTAAAAAACACCAAGACCTCCCAGCGATAACACACTTTGTTCCTCGCGAAGCCAAACCAGCAGGAAGAGGGATTTCTTTAGGGAAAGCTCAAACAGAAGGTGGAGCCTCAGTGGAAATGAATCATAATAATGAATTTGTTACTTGTGTCTCCTTTTTAAAAATATTTTATTCCTTAAAATCTGCATATATTCAGCATTTCTTCTTATTTTGTATCTTTTGAATCTTTTAAGTGTTTCTATTTTATGTTTTCTTGTTTATTCTTTATTTTTTACTCTCCTTTGTTGCTCCTGTAATGAATGTTATCGCTGCTGTGACACCAAGCTGAGGGACAATTAAGGGATTTCTATTTTATTTACATTTCTATTCTTCTATCTGTAATCTGTCCTGTTTTAAAGTAGGTGAAATCTTTTTTCACAGGCCAACAACATAAATAAAAAATAGTCGTCGTCGTCGTCTTCCTCCGCTTATCCGGGTCCGGGTCGCGGGGGCAGCATCCCAACTAGGGAGCTCCAGGCCGTCCTCTCCCCGGCCTTGTCCACCAGCTCCTCCGGCAGGACCCCAAGGCGTTCCCGGACCAGATTGGAGATGTAACCTCTCCAACGTGTCCTGGGTCGACCCCAAAAAAATAGTAATTCTCTTAAATGAAAATGCAATATCTCACCTATTAACTTTCATGCTTTGGAGCAGAAAAGGTTGATAAAAGCAAAATAATTCAATCACAGTTTTCTCCACTCTGATTTCCTGTGATGCTCACCTGTTCCAGCCAGACCTGCATCTGTGGGGTTGGGATCTGAGCTGAGGAAGGAGTTTGTCAGTGAGAAACAGTTGCTCACACAGGTTTGTGCTGCTGGACATGGAGAGCATCTGGACCATGCAGTTGTGTCAGGGAGGGGGATAAAAGCTGCCGCAGCCACAGAGTCACACTGACTTGAGCATGTTGCTAAACTGGAGTTAAATCATCTCAGTCTGGAAGTTGGTCAGTGCGCTTTCTATGTCAGCAGCAAACATTTACTGAGCTGTTAACTCATTCACGATGTCGTCATTCCATTGACAACTAAAGTAGTAAATTTAAAGCCAACCGTTCACTGCCAATGGTGACTAAAGTTGTCAATTGTTTAACTGTGTAGGCGTTGGAACGAGCCCCCGCACTGTGAGAACAAACATCTCAGCTCTAAAGCTGATCTTCATCCGCATATGACACATGTCACGTGACCTGGAAGCAGAAAATCCATGTGTTAGGAGATCATTTTGGGCCGCTGCTGTAAAAAAAGTGAGGCGCAAACCGGAAAAGCTTCTGCCGATCACAATTCGACAACGGATTATGAAAAAACGGATAGAGCTTGAAATGCACAGATTCTTTCCGATGTAAGAGGGGAGTCTACTCTTTGTTTTCGTTGTTTTGGCATCAACATCATCCTAGCACGCAGCATTCTGTGACTCTTAAAAAAACAGTAAAAACGGTGAGAAATGCTGGCAGCGGAGAGCTTTATCGATCAGGAAACGGCTGGCAGTGAATGAGATCAAATCCATTTCTGGGCTTCAAAGTCGACTAATTGCTGAGTAAACTTGGCGTTGTGTAAGAGGAGTGTTTTCAGTTTGTCTGAGGCATGGGAGGCAACGCTGCAAACGCTGATGTTGGTAGCATGGACGTTAATGACTAAAGATACCGTTTTTTCTCCTTGAAGCATCAACATGTTCCATCTTTGTTGAAACACCTTCCTTCTGCATCAATCGCTCTCTTCCTGGACATTTTGGGATGATGCGTGGAGTTATTTTCACTTGTTGCATTAATTAAACACATAAGTGGATACACTGCAACCTAGTGGTGAGTGGGGATACAATCGCCATGCATTATGGGAAATCTTTACTGCCAATGTGCGCTTTGAAGCAGCAAGGACTTATTTAAGACACTTGAAACTCTCGCGGGCCACATAAAATGATGTGACGGGCTTTGTGTCTGACACATGTGCGTTAAACAAACGCTCGGTCACCCAGTGTCTATTTTTTGATGCTTCGGGTGTGAGAATGTGCTGCTCTGGAGGGCGTAGAGCAGCATGAAACAGGCCCTTTAGTAAAAGTCCCTGTTTTAATCTCATGCGAGGCTCACCTTGCTCATGTTTATCCGGATACTCCGGTTGTTTGCTACGGTACAAATTACGCAGTTGTTTGCCTCCTGTGTCCTGAACAGAAAAGAATGAATTCGAACAAAGAATGCATGATGTGGCTCACTGATGTGTAATTGTCTTCTATGATTTTATGTGTTGTGTAACTTTTTGATGGACAGGTGTGAGTGCAGCTGCCATTGGTGAGGAGGAATCATGTGTGTGTTACGCTCAAGCCCCCATAATACTGGTATGGAAATTAAGCCAACATGGAATAAACAAAAATTGCAGTTCCACCCTCATCCACTGCGGGCTGGTGTCAGAAGCGAGCAAACCCTCTTTGACTCCCAACACCAATTTCACAGCAGAAATAAACATGTTTACAGCCTGGTTCCAGAACATGTTTTTGGTTTAAATGATCTAGTTTACACTCATGACAACTCTGAGGGGGGTGAATTTTTTTCTCACTCTTCTGTTTAAGTGTATTTAAAGCCTAAAATTCTGTATAATTAATAAGCATCCGACACACGTGACCACAGAGCTAGCTCCGTGGAAAGGCCTCAGTAGAGCCTCTGTCTGGCCTAGAAACTGTTCCGGGATTTTGAGTCTCTGTGTTTGTGTATTCTGTTTTGGATATTATTTGTGCAATTGTTGGACAAAATGACTTGCTGTGGCATTAATTGCACTAATAGAGCGTCCAAGGAGTCTCCACTTCATTTTTTTCGGTAAGTAAAATTATATTTATGTATTTTAGGTCACTGCCGAGCTGAGCTTAGATTTTAACGTGTACTTTTTAACCATGAAATTTAAATGTAATAGGGTAAAACCCAGTGCATTTAACATAATGCTGCACTTTAGAAAATGGGTTGAAATATAACATGTTGGTGGAGCTGGGTTCCAACTATCGGCTTGTGGAGCTCTCGGGAGACCGATGTTTTCCACCCGGTTCTACCCAGCGGTCAGCCCGGCGTATCTCTGACTCAGAAGCTCCGGAGTTGCGCACAGTTAGCTCCGGTTGTAGCTACGTAGCTACCTCCGTTAGCTTAGCTCCCACCTCCACGTTAGCTTTGGGTTAGCTTGTAGCTACATCGCTTCAGTTCGACGGGTGTCGTCATTTCATCCCAGCCTTACAGCCCCACCCTCAGCTCCACCTCCTTTCCCTTTTTTGGAATCGTCTGGGCTTGACGGGACCTGTGACACGGTCAAAATGGCGGTGGTGGGAACCTCCCAATTGGAGTCTATGGACACGAATTGTCCATATATGTCAATGGTTACACTGCACACGGTGCAAGGCTTTGGTAGAAAAGCAGCACAAGTACTGAGAACATATATTCTTCGCAGAATCATGTGGAAGCTCATGAATACACAGAATTATATGAATGATGTTTTATGCAGTTGAGTGTGACAGAGCACCAAGTGTTTGTGTGCATGGAGTAAATAAGCCATAAGAGAAAAGTGCAACTAATTACAAGTATTGTTTTATGATAAGAGAAGTGTGGCCATGTGCCTAACAGAGATATTAGCGTTTGTTGTTTTAAACGAATACAACAATATCCAAATCCTCTGGATGCATGGAAAGCTTTTTAACTCTAATTGCACCATCTGCCGTGCAAGAAGATGTTTTATAATCCTGCTCTGTTGCACTGCTGTGGATATAAATAAATAATCAGATAGGACAATCACTATATGATTTACTCAAGAACAACAAACGTAAATCTTTAGACGAACGAGGCTTCCACGACACCCCGAGGAAAAGGCTCATTTTAAGCTGCATTCATGTTAGCTATCAGTACGCACAAGCAACATTCATACGTTAACCATGGGAAGGAGATAATCACCGATCAATTTTGATGAAACCAAAGTCCCACCTTCAGGATTCTGATGTATAGGTCCACCACATGTCCATTACATTTTACGTGTCCTCTACATTGTGACACTGACACCAGACTTATCTTTAGGGCAAAACAGTACATTTGGAAGCATAAGAGGACACAGAGGTGTGTTTTATGTCATCATAAATGATCATCTGGCCAACTTTGACTCTGAAAAGTCTGTTTCCTTTCCTTTGACCCAAAATCCATAAGAGCCCTCACTCTGATTCCACTTCCATGTCCTCCAGGGCCTACTTGGCTTGGGGCTTGTGATCCTGTTGATCCTGCTGTAGGCTCCCTGGATCAACGGGGTATTTGCTTGCAACACATCATGTGCTGTCACAAGGTCAGCAGCCCTTTCTTGTCTTCTAAATGGACTTGGTTTGCCGTGGGCACGTTTTAACATGCCTGGAAGTGATCTCAAACTGCAGTTTGGAGGTGTGGATAAAAATGCCAAATAACAGCCGCATTTAGAGGCTGATGGAGTAATTTTTGTGAACAGTTAATTAACAAACTACATAGCACACACACACACACACACACACACACACACACCACTTAAATGGAGAAACGGCAGGGCACTTTTGAGTCTGGATGATTTCTCTTCACTCCCTTCAGCAGAGAAAAGAGAGGAAGGTTTTTTGCAGGAGATGAGCGACTCAGCCGTATCGTTTTGTGTCGGCCTACGAGTGACCGAGCCACCCGGAGGCGTGGCCGAGACTCGGCTTCTTTTATACTCCCCAGCAAGCGTGCAGCAGACTATGTACTCTTTTAGCCAATAGCAAGGACTGATTGAAATTCAAATGTAGAGCAGACTTTTAACTTGAAGAGGGAGAACTAATGACAGTTTTAGGCAGATTATTTAAATTTTTAGAGAAGCATTAAAATGCCAAAATAATGACTACAAATCTACAGCACTAGTACAAACTAATTTATAATGTTTATCTGCTGGGAACAGGTCATGTGGGGATTGCTCTTTATTTTGGTTAGCCAAGGTTTGATTTAAAGCATGCATATGTTTTATATCAGTAAAATCTCACCTCTCTAATCTGCCTGATTACTGGACATTAACTGTTTGTGTGTGTGTGTGTGTGTGTGTGTGTGTGTGTGTGTGTGTGTGTGTGTGTGTGTGTGTGTGTGTGCGTGCGTGCGTGCGTGCGTGCATGTGTGTGTGTGTGTGTGTGGTTTCCTTACACACACTCAACATGGAGAAAGTAAAAGTACACCTCAACACTTTGGTCCTTGAGCCAACACCAGGACACTGAGTGGGTGAGTGTGGCACAGCATCACAAGCGCCCCACAACCTTTCGTCCTAAGTTTAATTACATGGCTGGCCTATGCACCTCTCTCATTTCATCTACCCATCTAATTGCTGCCACACTAGACCTGATAACATGGCCTCTGGTCTTGATGTTCTGTGGGAAGAGTAAATTAGACAATACATCTGCAGTGGGGTGGCAGTCTGGCTGCACTACACCTTTAATTTCGTAGTGGAACTCCATGAAAATTGGAGTGCTGCCATTAGGAGTAGTAATTCACATTAAAAGCTGCAGGGCTAAATCCAATTTACTTTGCATGTTTTTAGCTTTAAGTCGTATTATTTACTATCACTATCACATCACTGTAGCTGCAAAGTCAGATGGAAAATTGTAAGCACCAGAACCCACTGACCTCACAAACACTTGGGCCATCAACAACACTGAGCACCGTAGCTAAATGTAAAAGTTAATATTCCTGTAATTCTGCATGATTGAGTGGCTTACGAACCCCATCCAGCCTCTACTATTAACATATCCTCCACTTTCTCTTTGGATGAGCAGCACATTATTCATTCGATATCCTTTAAATAATGCTAAACAATTTGAATGTCAAGGGCAGCATTAGACATAAACTGAAAAAATACAACTATGTTCTGTTCGACAAATACTGACAGTAGAGTCCAAAAGTCAAAGGCGGATGAGGTGCTCAGATGCTCCATGGAGAAGCAACTCCACGACTGTGTCAAACAGCTACATCACATCACTCTAAACCATGCAACAGCTGTGCGGTCTAGACCCCTATGTGGGTCTAAAACTGGAGAAGCAGACAGCAGAGGTGGACATGCACTATGTGGAGTTTATTCCCAACATCTCCTCAGAGAATCTTTTCCCTGCTTTCTAGCATTCTAGCTGGCTCAACCAAGTGAATGGCTTGTCCTCTAATAGTTTGCATTCCTGCTAGTAGCATAGCCTCCCTTTCATATTTTAACTTCTATATGCACGAATAAATCAGTATTTTACATGTCTGGCACCTACAATTGGGAATGAGTCCCAAAGTAACAAACTGTGAAACCTGCCATGAGGCAGGAGGCATTCTCGTCAGGGGGGTTGGCCACCTGAGTGTAGATGGGTAAAATTGTGAGTACATGTCTTTTCTGATCCATGGAAACAACCATTCATGTTTTCACGCATAAACCTCTTTATGTGTGCTGATTCCTAACCACTTCACTCCTCCCTGACCAACAGAGTCAAGTAGAGGAAATGTAAATGGAAGAAACTAAAAACCAAATTAAGTGTGGAAAATTAGCATTAATGCTACTCAAAGTAACAAAATGATGTGTTTTATTTTTCATGCAGGTTTCTTTAGCCAAGTCAACCAGGTCACATGATCACAAACCACTGTAATTGCATCACCACTTAATGAGATGCTCAGTTTAGCCTCTTCATGTATCAAATCATTTATGCATCATTAGCAAATACTAGTTCACTTCTTTTACTGTCTTATAGACAATGAAAAAGTGCCATGTACACCAACCAACAGACTTGATTTCATTGTTTTAAATTGATTCTAGTATGATACCTAGGGATGGGTACCGAATTCGGTACTTTTTAAGGCACCGACCGAATTCCACAGTACCGACCGAGCACCGATTCACGTCATTTCAAACGGAGCCTCGTTTCGGTACCCGTCCTTCACAACGAGAACTTGCCAGGACAGCTGCGCATGCGCAAGAGCATTATGTCATCGCTGGCTTCGAGCCAGTAGTAAACAGAGCAGCATGGTAGAAAGAACGCACGCTAAAGCTTGGGTCCACTTCACTAAATGTGATGGGTAACTGGGTGATGATGAAACCAGCGACAACGATCTAAGTGAGACATCCTCATCTTAATCTGCTCCGGTAGGTAAATGAAATGTTTAAGATAACGTTAGCTTGATATGTTAGCTTCCGTTTGACTAATGGTGCGTTCGCTTTCTCCTCGGAACTCCGAATTTCTGACTAGAAGAACAGAACGCGCTCTAAAGTTTGGCTTCACTTTACTAAATGCGACAGGTGATTGGGTGAAGATGAAACCAGCGACAACGATCAAAGTGTGAGGCATCATCATTTTAATCTGCTCCAGCAGTTAAACTGTTTAAGATAACTTTAGCTTGATATGTTAGCTTCCATTGCCACCGTTATCAGCTAATGGTGCGTTCGCTTTCTCCTTGGAAATTCTAACTTCCCAGTAGGAAAAATCAAATGAAAAAAAGACAGCAAAAGGAATGAAGATACACAGAAAATTTAGTTCACAGTAAAGATGTTTGCTTCAGTTTAATTATCAGCTTATAAAACTACAAGGACGATGTTAAAATACAAACAGTTGAATGTTATTTATCGTGATATTTATCAAATATTGTTATACATTGAGAAATATATATATATTTAATTATAAAAGACAATTAAAATAATAAACACTCAAAAGTATCGAAAATTGGTACCGTTAAGTACCGGTATCGATTCCTAGGTACCAGGAATTAGTACCGAATCGATTCAAATGTCAAAGGTACCCATCCCTAATGATACCTGCCAAACCTCTCTGTATTTTTTCCCTTCCGTCATGTTTGCTGCATTTTAGGAAACCCTTCAGAGGAAAACGGTAATAAGCAAATGCTGTTCTGGGTCCACAGTTATACAGACTCATAGAAAGATGCTAAAACAGAGTCAGAGTTTATTAGCCTCATGTCAGATTTTAAAATGCACACAATGCATGACAACATCTATTTACCAAAAGGAAGGCTGTCTCCATGCTAACTCTGTGCTGTCGGTGTACACACTTGTCAGACTACCCAGCATGTCTCTGGGCTGGAATTCTACCTGTCCACTTTGCTTTCTCCAAAAATACACAAACTGCAGCTCTGACAGGCCTGTAGATGTGCAGAGCTCCTGTGCACAAGCACTCACACACACACACACACACACACACACACACACACACACGCACACACACACACACACACACACACACACACACACACACACACACACACACACACACACACACACACACACACACACACACACACACACACACACACTCACACACACACACACACACGCACACACACACACACACACACACACACACACACACACACACACACACACACACTCACACACACACAGCCATGCACAAACACGTAACAGGCATGCATAATTGCACACGCATCACAAACAGCACCCGGCCCTGCACTGAACTGATGAAACAAGAAAAGCGGGAGCACATGAAATGACAGCTTCTTACCTCTGAATGCCTGTGATATTACTTCTCTCTCAACTTTTATTCAAACAGGCAAGCCTAGCACATTCCAAGAACACATTTTATTCACAACAACAGCCCGGGGAGATGAGATGCCCTTATTCAAGAGAAATTCCAGCTCTTACTTTGCTATAGTTCTTTTTTCTTTTCTTTCACAAATGATAAGTGTGAAGGTGCCAGAAGTAGTCAGAACTTTCTTATGTGAGCTTCTCCTAAAGAAGATACTTAAGTATAACTATTCAATGATCCTCGGTTTTAGGTATAACTAGACTCATGAAGTGAAACATAACTTCGAGTCATGAAAACTTCACTAGTCAATCACAGGCAATATGCAGATCCACGACTGACTTAACAAGGTCTGGCGTGGATTAGAGACAGGACACCTGCTATTGGGAGGGTTGGTGGCTTCCCTCCCACATGCTGAAGTTCATACGTAAGTCACGAAAAAGCTCACGTAGTCCTCGATTGTGAATCGGGGTGTGGGTGAGGGAATGTGAGTATTTTAAAAAGCATTAAATAAGATTATTTTCAGCATAGCTTCATGTGAGAATGTATAGCTTGGTTTCCATTGACTTTTCAGAGTAAAATGCTGTTGTCATATTTAAAAGTGGAACCAGGATCCAAACTGCAGACAGTGGAGGCAGAGTACTGGATAAGGTGAAACCAACAAATCAGCAGGAGGATGTTTAAGGGAAAGGAGGACTCGGAACGTTGTAACTGCTGGAAGGAAGGCAGCTGGGTGGCTTCACAGATGAAGGACAGGTGTGTACAGAACCACTGGACTCAGATGAATGCACAGTGACAGATGGTGACATCTGGAAGCCAAAACATAAGACAAGTCCTAAAAACTTAAAAATAAAACTGTAAGAAAACTCATAAATAACAAGAACAAGAGAAAATTTACAATCCGAAAGCTGCTTTCTACGGCAGTAAAAAAAGCCTCACTTTTAGACAATTTATCTTTCTTTTAGTCTAAAAAATAAAAATGATCTCTACAAAAATAGTGTTACTTAAAAAAATACTATTCTTAAAGGGACTATTAGGAAGTTTGACAGCCAAAACATGTATAGAAATAATAAATTTCTTCTTCATACATTCTCCTGCAATGCCCTGGTCCTGTAGCATGAGCCCTGGCATTTTTACTGTGATTGCCTGTTTTTCTGTAAAATCACAGAAAAAGAGAGCTGCTCGGGTCGAGCAGGCTGCTTCATGCGCGTTCACGCTCAGGCATAGCCCGTAGCATTTGCTATCAGTAGCTTTAGCAGCAGAGAGTGAGGTAGTGCCAACTCAGCGACTTTGTCGCTGTTCTTAACGCCTAGTGATGAACCTAGCTACATTTCTGAGGACCCTTAGCTACTTTCTGTAGAACTTACTTCTAGATATTTCCTGCAAATTAGCAACAAAATAGCCATTTTCGCTCTGAACCGTTCTTTGGATTGACATTGTTTCAGCTGTCATCAAGGATATAAACGTTATAGATAAATTGCATGTCATTGGTACTTTAGTTCACCTAGTAGGATGTCTGACTCTCATGTAGAAGACTTGGGTTCGACTCCAAGTGTGAACATTGTTTGTTATGTGGAGTTTTCCTTTTACATTAATGATATATGTTTTTTACCATAATAAGACGCCCACATTTTTATTTGAGACTCGCCGAAAGGCATTGAATTCACAGATAAAAAGATGTGGGTTCAACTTTCATTTTGGAACAATTTTCCAAGCAAGGGAAGGGAATGATCTGAGCATGCAGGAAGACTGACCCATCATAAACATTTGTCGGCTGTGCTGAAGAGAAAGGTACAGAACCAAATTATTTAATTAATTAGCTGCGCGTTCTCCTGTCCTCTGTCCTCGGGGCCACACACACACACACACACACACACACACACACACACACACACACTGCACGTTCGGCCGGCCGACGAGAAAGTGCAGCTGCAGAGACAGAGGCACATTATTTTTATTAATTTGCTGTGTTCTTCTGTCCTCCGGGCCACACACACATGGGACTGTATCAGCTGTTATTTTCGTTAAGGAGTGTGCACGTAAAGCATGCACACCTCGTGCACGAGCCCACTTTTGAAGCTGCAGTTACGCGTTAGGCCTGAGTGGCAATTGCGAGCATAAAACTTCAAACTTCCTTGCAGTCCCTTTAAATATGATCCAGATGTTCTTGTTTTGGGTAAAATATCGGTCTAACGGGGTAGTGGGGTAGTTTGATTTATTGGCTAGTTTTAAGAACTTCTGCTTACCCTATTGGCAGATTTATTTTTATCAAAACAATACAATATGGGTCATATTTAGGATATTTACCTTATTTTAAGTCGTGCTACTTTTCTAGAGAAGTCGGCCTGTAGATGGAGAGGGGAACTTTGTCCCATACATTGTTGAGAAAAAGCAATCATGGAAACATGTTAACTTAAGGAATCCTCTCGGGTCCTCCTGTGCAGCGCTAAAAACAGCAGCTTTAGATGCTCTGAATCAATACAATCTGCCAGCTCCAGCTCTTTCTCAATCCCCACGGGCCACACATTATGAAAAAGCATTCCATAAAAAACAAATATTACTGCTGGGATGCCGTCAACCACCGGCTAGGATCCCGCATGTGCAAACACAACACGGCTTAAAGCACGTGCAGTGACAATCTGAAAGTGCACAGTCACTGCCTGGCTAAGTCTCCTTGTTCACCGTTTGCACACGGAGACTTATTAACACAAAAACTCATTGAATTAACTGTTCTCCATGGTCATATTGTGTTTTTTATCCCTCATGCGATCAATATTAATCAGAGATGTGAATTATCTCAGCAATTCAAGACAATTAATGTGTTTTCTGTACTCCCCCTTGCCCTAAACCGAGCAACCCTCCTGCAACCCACACCTATCCATTCCCAAGGAGGCCCATCTTTTTACTTTTCCTGCCAAAAAGCTTAATTAATTGTACAGAGTGAGTCTCTAATGCTTGGATTTTTGTTTCTAGTTGATTTTCCTTTAGGGTGAACCTTGCCGAAGCCTAGCCCTGCTTATTGAATCTGCCCCTCCCCTTCCCCAAACCAGAATGGCCCTCGCCACAAATATTGACACAGTCACCCGGGGCTGTGCCAACGAATCCTGCCCCAGGGACAAAGGCATCTATGACTCCAAATGGAGAATGGCACAGCATATGAAGTAGGGGCCTGAGAAATGATGCAGAGAGGAGAAAAACAACAAGAGCATCTGTTTTACCCCTTTTTCTTGTTGTTTGGTGGAGACTTTTCTGTGCAGCACACTGTCATCGTGCTAATTCATCTGCCTGAACCCCGACTCCACCCAAATATGTTTGTTTTTGTTTTCATTGATGCTCTTTCTCCCTGACCTCTCTGGTCTGGGAAAGTGGTGGCTGATTCACAGAGTTAATGTAGAAGATACCACACGTGGTCAAGCTGATATTAATAAAACTCAGTAATTATTATTATTAAAGGGAGAACTTTAATAATAATAATTGGGATTATATTTGACACCAATGGAAAGCCTCTTTACTCACCTTTACCAAAGGCTACAGCTTGTAAGCCTTGTTTGTGAGCAGCACAGACAGTTTTCCATTCCACTGATGTTTCATCTGAAATATGAAGAGATTCTGGCTAGATTCAAACCCTGGATTAACTGGAAGTGCTACATGTCATACCTTTAGGCATAATCACCACCTAGCTCCATTAGAAATACCTAGCAGCAAAAATGTTAACAAAAGACTATCCTTATGAATTACTACACAAAAGTAATTGTAAAGTAGGGTTAGGGTCCTAACTAGCCATTAGCACCTCTTTCCTGTTGTGCATAATCTCTTTTTTTCAAAACTGAGGGCATTCATAATGCTATCTATACCAAGTAGGATGGCGAGAGTTAACTCGATCCATCCATCCATCCGTAATTGTTCGCAAGTCACAGATTGCAGTAGACTATGCCGAAAGGTCCAGACTTCCCCCTCCCCAGCCACTGGACTAGCTCTTCTCGGGGAATCCTGAGACATTCCCCGACCAGATGAGAGACATAGTCCCTTCATGTCCTAGGTCTTCCTTTAGGTCTCCTCCCGGTTGGACGTGCCCGGTAAACCTCACCACGGAGGCGTCCAGGAGGCATCCTGACCAGATGTTCGAGCCACCTTAACTGGCTTCTCTTGAAGTGCAGGAGCAGCGGGTCTACTCCGAGCCCCTCCCAGTTGACTGAGCTTCTCACACAATCTCTAAGGGAGAGCCCAAAGCTCGTGACCATAGGTGAGGGTAGGAACGTAGATCAACCTGTAAATAAAAAATTTTGCCTTCTAACTCAGCTCTCTCTTCACCACGACAGACCGGTGCAACGCCCGCATCACTGCAGAAGCAGCACCAATCCGCCCATCGATCTCACGTCCATCTTTCCCTCACTCATGAACAAGATCCCGAGATACTTAAAACTCCTCCACTTGGGGCAGGACCTCGTCCCTGACCTGGAGAAGGCATTCTACCCTTTTCTAACTCAAGACCATGGTCTCGGATTCAGGATTATTAACGTTTACACATAAAAAATAAATAAATAAATACATATACCAAACACAACAAATTATAGAAAATATTTAAACAAATTTTAACAAGTCAGAGAGCAGACTGACTAATATTTTTATAGGAGAATGGAATTAGTGTGTGAACATCCTGTAGGGTGAGGGGAAGAGGAAGAGATCTTGTTAGGGTAGGGGAGGAAGTGTGTTTTTGTACATGTAAGGAGGGAAAACTGTCTGAGGAACAATGGTGCAGCTACTGTGCAGTGATCCAGGCAAGAGCAAGCTGTCACCTGGCCCTTGGTCCATATGCACAAGCCTAACAACACACACGTGCACACGCACATGCACACACACCACAACCATCTCCATCCTTGGATCTCCTGTTGATAAATGCAATTCATAAAAGTTGCTCGCAAAAAGAAAATGACGTGAGTTAAACGAGAAGAGCAAGTGGAAGAGAGGTTAGGGCGATCAGAATGTGTGGGAAGGGAAAGAGAGAGAGAGAGAGAGAGAGAGAGAGAGAGAGAGAGAGAGAGAGAGAGAGAGAGAGAGAGAGAGAGAGAGAGAGAGAGAGAGAGAGAGAGAGAGAGAGAGAGAGAGAGAGAGAGAGAGAGAGAGAGAGAGAGAGGAGAAAAGCATCCCACTGCCAGCGGTGGTGCATGACATGTGGGTGGATATTGAAGATGTTATTAGTATCACATTTATAGGCTTTATAAAACTGTCTCTGCTGGTTTTAATATATCTTCAGCCACGCTGGCATGTGTGTTGCACTTCCACCAGCTGCTCAGATGAGTTGGGCGATAGCGAAGTCATTACTCATCATCTTGTTTCTGTTCTTATGAACCTTCCTGCTGCCCTTTGATCTCAGCGGACCATTTCATTTGAGTTGATTTATCTGGTTTTTGGTGAAGAATCCAACTTTCTGAACGATGACATGTTTACAGAAATAAAACACTTTTATGTTTTGTGATCTAAGAACATCCCATGAACTCATTCTTTTGTTCCCTAAAACCTACAAACTATTTGACAGCAAATATTCTGAAGTCATGGAAGAACAGCCAAAGCTTTTATTACATTCTGGAATAAAGGAATGAAGCCTCCATTTTCGACCTTGATGTGGACAAGAACTGAGAAGAGAAACCAGTCTGGTAGACGATCATCCATAGAGTGTTAGATAAATCGATGAATCTTTAGAGATTCATTTGGGCGTCTGAACTGGCGAAGAACACACATCATTCAGAGGGGGAGGGGCTGTTCTTGTACCTGCCAACGTGGCACATGGTGGAAATCGTGTTCATGAATCTCCAGTAATTCCTGTCGCTAAACTGGGGATTTACTCTCAGAGAAGCTGCTCTGCTTCAATCAACGGCCATGTTTGCTTTCA
Organism: Nothobranchius furzeri; assembly: GCF_043380555.1. Lineage (NCBI taxonomy): Eukaryota > Metazoa > Chordata > Actinopteri > Cyprinodontiformes > Nothobranchiidae > Nothobranchius > Nothobranchius furzeri. The sequence goes on along the minus strand of NC_091751.1, from coordinate 31,531,421 downwards.
CAGACAACGTTCTGATTTAATTATGAGCTTGATCAAATTGATTAATGCCAAATGAGAAGGAGTCTGCTGACTGTTTCGACATTCCTCTGGGATGGTTTATTTGGATCACCATCCACATGCTAACACGCAATAAACTTGCTTTTAATGCATTTGATTCTAAAACAGTAACACTTTACAATAATGGCTCCTTTATTAATGTCAACCTTTTTGTTAACTATCAGTTACTATTAATAATTCACCAAGTAACGTCAATAAAGAGACCCTGAAGTGGTACCTCCAAAACCTTTTACTTGGAGTTATTCAACCCCAAATGTTGACATAAAAATATCATCTTGGGTAAAGCAGGTTTAATATGATGTACGTTAAAAATCATGTAAACTAATGGCATTGAGTTAGGATTATGAAAGCTAATAATTTAGTAACTGTATTCTATTATCCCAGCATTTTTCAGATTTTTTAAGTTCGGTATTTGTTTTTCAAACATCTAAGCATTAAAATTGTTTCTGACATGTATTGGACGTACTTTATGTATTACAACAACGACATTTGACTGTCTTTCATTCCTGTATGTGATGGGTTTTATTAAATGAGTGTGACCGATGCCAACAAGTATAAAAGTAATAATTAACTGTCGAGTCAGTTCTCTATGGAGAAAGGTCAGGATTTAATATATCTACCTCTCCCCGCTTCATTTTGGACAGTACAGCTATATTACCTTTATCGTCTCTCATGTTGTTGTTCAATTTATTTTCAATTAGCCCTTAGAATTAGATTACAGCCATTTCCCTAAACAGTGTTTTCTGTCTGTGGCACAATCATCCGTTCATCAATCCATTCATTCAAACACTTTGGATGAATGAAGATAAAAAATATTAGGTGATTGCATTTATTATCATTTGGGGCAAAACGAGTCACATATGCATGTATTTAAACATCCCCATATTTATTTTTTATTGAATTTTGTTGTTTGTTTGTTTTGTTGCATTCTGAATGAATTCTGAATAATTTAGGACTAAAACTGATGACGAACTGAGTTTTATTTATGTATTTTTTTTACCTGTTTCACTTTTTCAGTACATCACCTTGTTGAACTAAAACAGAAAACTGAAAGTAATCTCTTGAATGATTTGTATTTTCAGAGAAATCTACCACAGACTTTGGTTGGTGTGCCTTTCGGGAGGTTACAGCCGCTGTCCGTGGTGCTGAATCTGAAACGAATCTCTGTATTTATCAGCCAAATCTGTTCATCTCTCCGGGTGACTACGTGTATCCTTCCTTTGTGAAGAAATTGAGTTACCCAACACAGGTATTAGAGCTGATAGAAATCTTTGAAAATGCTTGAATTTTATTGTAGTATTTTCATTTTTCTCTCTTAAAAGACTAAGAAACTGCAATCTGAAATAATTGAATACAAAAGCCAGACCTGCCAACCAGTTTGCAAGTATGAAGTGTGATTTTAGAGTTGGTGCAGCTAATCTCTAGCCTAGTGAACTAGACCAAAGTTTGGTCTAGGAATGCTCCATTGGAACCTCAGCAGCTCCTACCAGGACTCTGGCTAGCCAATCACAGCTCTCTAGAGGGGTTTCAAACACATAAAGAGCTGTGACTGGTCCATAATGGTGGGCCAATCATAGTGCTCTATCAGCTTAGTGAACAAATCACAGAGCTTTATCTGCTTTGTGGGCCAATCAGGGCACTCTATATGCCTGGTGGTTGGGATGATGCAACAGAGTGAAACAAGAGTATGTCACATTCATTGTCCAGTGGAATGTGGAGATCATTTGAAAGACAACGGTAGAACCCGCCCCACAACCGAGAGCCGTCAATGGAGCGTGGCTTGCCAGGCTAGCTAATCTCAGAACCAAGAAGAACCAAGAAGAACCAACATCTGTTTCAATCCTACAACTGGGAGGCTGAACTCTAGTCTGAGCATGTTTTAGTCCATAAATCACACTGAAGCATCAATTAAACTTTACGAGTTTGAGGACGGTTGCATTGAAAGGTAATATCACTAACTTACACCATTGTTAATAATAGCCAATAATATGTATTATATCACTTTATAACACTTGGTCCACCAAAGAAATAATTTAAAAAGTGCAAAAATGTAAAACTTTGTAGATTTGAACTCTATTACATGATTTGGGTTCTTTACAACACGCCATCTGCTGTTATGGAAGGATGTAGCCATCTGTTGTGTTCATGAAGATCAGCATTAATGTTGGAGGTGTGTTATTCAACTTTTGTGAACTGCATGGAAACCTTCAACAACTATAAACAAATTAATGGTGTTAATTTCATCTTAATCAACACTGACTCTGAACTCACATAACACTAACAATTTCATTCAGACGGCCAGTATTTGCTCTCTTTGATGTTTTGAATTACATCAGCTAAGGTCAAAAGTGACCCTGTTTAACTTTTCCTGCTCTAAACAGCAGTTAAACTGCTTGAGTTGAATTTAGGAGTTTCCTTTGATACCTTCAGTGATTCCTGAAAGAACAACCTCCCCTCAGGTCACCTCACCACAAAACCGTGCGGTTCTCTATTTGTTTTATTCTGAAAATATCCCCAGTCACGCTGTTTTCTTAATTCTACGCTGTTATCTGTAATCATGTCCAATGATGCCCAGATGTCAAAACCCCAACGGCGCTAACACAATAGGCTATGTTGGGGGGGGGGGGGGGGGGGGGGGGGGGGGGTGTCAACATTTGACTTATTCCGGTTTATATCGCGGTTTTGTTACCGTGTGCAGCGTTTAATTATTTAAGGAGAGCTGAAGGTGGCTATGGGAGTTTGAGTCAGGTGCGTGGAAAGAGAGCGCGCGCACTGCATGCTCAACAGATGGTAGAGAAGAGAAGCAGAGAAAAAGGAGGGAGAGATGTTTGGAGGCTCCTCATGTTGGTTTTCTCCTGTCCCTGGTTGTCATTTCGGTTTAGCGTCATCAGAACCACCTGCTCGCGCTAAAGCCTCCACAAATCACTTATTCATTTGACTCTAAACACCACAGATCTGATCACGGGAAGTCGGGAGTAGCAGCAGTACGGCGAGGTGGCACTGCGGCAGAGGCGCGCCGCTGTCGGGAGAGGCGCAACAAATAAAGCACCACCGCAAACCGGCGCGTGATCTTTCAAAGAGCTTTCTGTTGCGTGCTGCGCACCAGTACGGATGTAAGTCAACACACACACACACACACACACACACACACACACACACACACACACACACACACACACACACACACACACACACACACACACATCCCTGTCTCCCTCTGAGTCCCAAGTGCAGCTCTCTTGTACAGCCTGGCTCTTTAGCATTCAAGTGAAGAAGGTACCCACTCACTCAGGCGCACGGTGCGCAAAAGGAAAGGGAAGGAAACAGCTCCCCCAAAGCTCTAATCCAAACCACAGAGGAAACATATATCTGCCCAAAAGCCAGAGCCCCCCCCCCCCTTCTCTTTGATTTAACTCAAAAGGTAGCAACATCCCTCCCTCTCATCCCATGTTCTCTTCTCGCCAGGTCTCAGTGTCAGATGAGGGGAAGTTGGGGTGCCAGTGCGTCTGGGAAACCAAAGAGAAATGCCCAGCCACTGCGCAAAGTTCCAGGATCATACGCTAGATTATATATTCACAGATCAAACATCACCTTCTGGTCTTCTGGTCAAAAGTGTCTCGGCCCTGGGAAAGAACTGCAAAAGGAGAAAAGGCGCACAGCAGCCCAAGAGGTCCACGTTACCTGGTCGCTGTCAGTGGCAGTTATTCGAGGAGGCAGCTATTCCCCGATCGCTTCCTTGGAGACAAGTTAAGTTTTCCATCCATGGCACGTCTCAGATGGAGAAGGAGACTATTATTCATTCACGTTTCCTGCTGCGCGGAATCTTCTCCCCACTCACGTGAGACATCCCACTTTTTAGTCCGAAACGAATCAAAAGGAAAAGGAAAAAGATGAAGAATGGGACATTAAAAGGAAAACCTAATCAAACCAATGAGGGAGACGGTAACGAAACGAATCCATGAGCTCAAACAAGAACAGAACGGAGGAGTGGATGGTTTATGGATGATTTAAATAAATAAAAAACGTCGCTGTTTGTCCAGTTCAGTTAAATCCACGCCATATAATATCCATGATTTGGTGCAGAGAAGCTGAAGATATATTCCAAAGCGACGGGGGCACGCGCTGACAGGAAGTCTCACCGCAGCGGAGTGGAATAACGGCTGTTCATCTAGTGATGCCCGTGACTCCAAGTCCGGAGAAGCTCTTCATTTGAAGCAGAAAGCGAGTGATGTTGGGAGAAAACTAGACATCAGGCTGTACGTTGGCTTTCGTCTGTTCCTCCTGTCTGTCCCTCTCTTCCTGCCGGAATGAGTGCGCGTGGGTGTGCTCTCGCCTGCGCTGGCATTCGGGACCCACAGGCAGCGGCTCGCAGTCGGGCATCTGGCTCCCCTGCAGTCGCTTCTCAAGCGGAGGACAGAGATGCGCGCCCTCGCTGCCCTCCGACGGGGATCCGTCAGGCGCGTTCACAGTGAAACCACCCTCCACCCCCTCCCTCCTCTCCACACACACACACACACACACAGCCCACTTCTCCCTCCTGTTACCTCCACTGACGTCAGCCAAGTTTCCAAATACAGCGAGTGCAGATGATGTCAAAAACCCGACTATTCAGAGCATACCATCTTTGAGTTTAGTGATTTTATAAACACGTTTCTGTTGTTTCCCATCAGAACCCCCCCCCCTGCAGCAACATCCATCCTCAACCTAAACTCGTTGGGGATAGCTGGTAAAATGCTGCAGAGTCACAAGAAATCCACCAAATCTTTCCAAAAGAGCTAACTCCAGGCTCAAGCGGCCCTACAGATCAGCAACAGCTGCGCGAACAGAAACGCAAAAGCTAATCACACTGATAAAAGGAAACTAAAAGGGCCATAACGCCATTTAAAGGAAGTTCACTCTGACCCTCAACATGACTTCGCATGACCACATTCAGGAGCTGCCGGAGTCCTCCCAAGGCTGCACTTTAAGGCGGATTACGTCACAGCAAAGCAACAGGCTGTCCAAAAACCAAAGGCTGATGAAAAGATGGGCGACGGTGGAAGAGGAGTTAAGTTCCCCCATAACCGGAGGGTTGCAGGTTCAAGCCCCATCTGTCATTGTGTCCTTGGGCAAGAGACTTCACCATCCTGACCTGCAGGTGGTGGTCAGAGGGACCGGTGGTGCCTGTGTACTGGGCTGCTGTGGCTCCAACATAACTCAAAGTGTGTGTGTGTGTGTGTGTGTGTGTGTGTGTGTGTGTGTGTGTGTGTGTGTGTGTGTGTGTGTGTGAGACTGTTTGGCATCAGTTCAATGTAATTTTCACAAAATGCTATATATACTGTTTAATATGTGTTTATTAAGTTGTTCTTGTTGCAAACACCATGAGGGCGTAGGCCTAACAGCCGTTGAACCTGCTAGCGTTTCTGTGTTGCTAACCCTAACCATGAGCTACCGCAACACCACTCGCTGTGTTTGCTGAGCTCAGTTGGTTCTGCGTCCCTCATGCATGTAGTTGAGACAGATGTAGATGAACGAGCCATGAAGACTATCTGAGTTTTATTCAGATCCATCCAGGGGTTCGTGAGATGTTTTACTAACAGCAGAACAAAAAAATAAAACAACGCAACCAGATATAAAAACAAGTGATACTTTTGTTTTAAGTGGGTGAGACAAAAGAATAAAAAAGTGTCACTAAGGCTGCTTACGACTGAGCGTGGCCAGCTCAAGGCGCATCATTCAACACCCCTAAATGACCCAACTTTTATGTTTCCATCACTTCCGTATTTCACACAGCCGCTTTGTTGCCATCTTTCATGGCATCTACAGCACAGATGATCTGATTAGACTTCAGGTCTTCTTTGCTGCATATATTTGCATAAGGATGAGAAGGAGTGATGGTACATTAGTCAAATCAAGTGGTTCTTTTGACGGCTTGGGTGTGAAGGAGGAGCCGCGGCAGCAGCACGGCTCACGAGTGCTGACAGATTGCTAAGCATCCATATATTCATCTGCTGAGGATTCTTCAGCCTTCCACGCATCTGCATCTCGTCATTCATCCCTGGTCACCTCGGTGTGTCCAAATTTTGTATGCAGCAGACTCAGACTCAATAGCACAGAATGAAAATGGACTTTTCTTCAGTCAGCATAGGAGACGCACAAAGAGACGGAAAAGTCAAGTGCATACATCACCAGAGACAAAAGTGGACCTTGTTACTTTAACAGTCCAGATTTGAAATTTGCCCACCATGGGCTCATTGAACACAAATGACACAGAGAAAGTAGAAGCTATCATGGATCTGTGTGGTAGATTACAGCGTGTCTCAGTCTGGATATTAAGCTCCTGCAGCCACTGCAGCTCCATAAATCTGCTTTTAAATTAAACTTTTTCACGCTTTCTGCTATGTTTTGTTTGCAGCCGACGTCAGCTGCTACATTTCCTTTGGGTGTACACATTTATTTATATGTAAATAGCTTCCTGACTTGATTTTCTGGACTTCACTGCATTGCTTTTGTGTTTAAAAATGTGGTATTTGCATGCTTCATGGCTCAGGAAGTCGCATTACTCCAGTGGGTTGAGAGTCAATGAAGGTTCCGATTTGGTTTACTGAGTGATGCATTTTTGGCTATGGCAATATTATGGGATGGAAATTGAATCACTGTATCTTCTGATTTGTCGGGACTGAGCTGTCTTATTTTGTTTAAGTCTATTAAAAGATAACAAACGGGTTTTTATTGATCTGGCATTGTCAGATGATCTGTCAACGTCAGTTTGTCCTCCTCTCTATATCTCTTACGAGAAACTTCTCATGACTATTTTACGTTTTTCGCCTGAGAGGATTCTGCCGTGAATCCTATTTGTGGGCCCCAAAATAGGACCGAATGAAAGCACAAAGCAGATCAAAAAGCTCACCATCTGTGACTCTGATAGCCCTTCTCGTTTATTAGCACTAGAACGCGTCATTGTAAAGGGAAAGAAAAATAATTTTTCTGCTGCACACACTTGTGAGAAATTCTTCACCTTTAATTCACTTAGAGCCTGATAGGAATCTCCCTTTACAATTTATAATTTCTCATGAATAATTGAAAATGGGATTCTGATAAGGTTAACTCCTCTAATGGAAGGCACAAACCAGATAATGCCCCGACTTTCATCTCCTCCACATGCCAAATGTCCAGGATGGTGTGAGAACATCAGTCAACTGCTGCCATTCTGGCACGACAGCTGCCTCGAATAACAACATCACCGGAAGGAGACATTTTTCATTGACTTCAACGGGCTGCTTTACATCCACCCCTTAGCAGAGATGGAATAGTCATTGTCAAGACTATAAATGTTTTCCTGGGTTAAATGATTCAGAGGCAGGCATGTCTGCACATCCTTAGCTTTCAAAAGCCTTTTCAGACCACAGCTTTGGACACAATTCCTTCATTAATTTAAATACCAGCAACTTTATTAGGTACACCTGCTCAGTTTTTCACACAAACTGCTGATCTGCCACCAACTCCATAGATTTAGCCTTTTAGAAGAAAGTTTTCAGATTTCTAATAACAGCTCTCTGTGGATCTGTGGACTTAGCCATTTAGATGTGGTGAAGAAAGTTTTCTGATGTTCAAACTGAGAATCAGGAAGAGGGTGTGAAGTAACACTAAACAGTTTCCAGTTTCTTCATCCTACTGGTTGAAAGTGGAATTACGACTGTCATAAAAAGCTCTGCAGCAGCCAACTAACACTAACATGAGCCAACTAATACTAAAATAAGCCACAAAATAGTAAACCACAATGTTGGACGGAATGTTGTATTACTTACATGTCCAGTAGCAACAAAGCCAGGTCACCATCAGCTTGTGATTACATATGCTCCTTTAGCCCCCTCGAACAAGTACAGGCCTCTGTAATGTTCACTCTGGTTTTAGTTCGGTGCTTTCACCTCCAATGACTCTTTTACTTCAAGGCTCCACCATTATGCCAACAGACAAGCAAACTCATTTTTTCCTTCTGTTTGTGATTTTGTTGGCGGTTGACTAACTGAAAAAGTTAACTTTTACCTAAAACTTTTATTTTCTTATTTTTAACTCCAATTTTTAATCTTTCATCTGTTTATGAACATTTACAATTGTATCACTTTATTTTTTCTGATGTTAATTTGATTCTGTTTTGAGAGCATTTTGATTTTATGATGTTAATCTGTTTATGATTTTATTTTGTTTAGATCTATGTGAAGCACTTTGTGTTTCTATGTCTGTAAGTGCTATATAAATATAATTTTTTACTTACTTACTTACTTACTTACTTACTTAACTGCTAGCCTTCATATTAGCTACCGCAACATAAAATAGCCACCAGCAGGTAAAGAGCACCCCCGAGGGCTCCTGCCCACTTCACAAAACTTTTTAGAGCTGTTTCTGACAAGCACATGGCTGCAGAGTGCTGTCCCATGGGAAGTTTCTACCTACACAATCATTTGGTTAAAGTGGTAAAAACTGATCTGGGTATTGTACAAACAGCTGGTCCCCTGGGATTTTCACCCACAACCATCTCCAGGGTTTACAAAAATGTCAAAAGTTGGAATTCTTAACTGAGCAACCGTTTTCTGGATGACAAAGTCTTGTTGAGCTTAGGTGTCAGAGGAGTCTAGACAGACAGGTGCGGTGTGAAGCACTGCTGCCTTGCAGAGACAGTGTTGTAGGTTTGAATCCCAGCTGTGGCATTTTTGTGCCGACACACCACAGTTACAATGAATGTGTTTTTCTTTTACATTTCCGTGGATAGGCTTACTGTTGCTTTTGAAAGCGTGAGAGATGCATGGTCCCTGTATCAGAATGCTGTCAGGGGTGCTAGAAATGTTTTTTTTTTTTTTTTTTTTTTTTAAAGAGACAATGTGTAGTTTTTATAGTTGATCTCTGGAAATATCCATCTCTCCAGCAGCAACAGTTTTCTCTTCTGCTTCATCTGCAATCTGTAATGAAATTCTTCAGTTATTTTGGATGAGGTTGCTAAGATTAGAGCTCGGATCTCTCCTCCCTCTTGCACCCCTGGTCACTCCTGCCCGTGAGCTTTTCAGCAGATTTGAACCTGTTTGACTCATGTCTGGAAAAGAAACATTGCTTCTAAGAAACCTTCTCGCTCCCTGGATGAGGTGGTTCCACCTTGCCTACTGAAAATTGTTCTTCCTTTGATTAGCCATAATGTACTGCACATAATTAATGGTAGTTTGACCTTGGCTGAAGTTCCTCTTGCCTTCAAACACGCCATTGTACAGCCAACTCTGAAAGAAACCTGGTCTTGACCCAGCTGTTTTCTCTAATCATCCAATCTTTTTTTATTTTATTTTTTATTTTAACCTTTATTTAACAAGTAAGTCTCTAAAATATAAATATATGAGAACACAACATGACACGAGAATCATACTGTTTTAGCTCTGTTTGTCGGCTACAGAAGCAGATGTCTAAACTAGAAACGTGAAGTCGCCATCTTAATAAGGCAGACAGACTTTTTGTGTGATATGCTTGTCAGCCACTAGATGGTGCCATCGGATAAGAAAAATACTCCGGAAAGATGCTTTATGTTTGATTTTCCGAATAACCGTTTTGAAATGTTAGCTTGAGTTTCATAAATGAAGGTAGAAATCTTCTGTCAAATATTCTGAGTAAATCATCTCCTACCGGGACAAAGAAAGCAACCCTTCCCCCTTCTTACGTCCAAATTCAGAATCCAAAATATGCTATTTAGTTTTGTAGCTTTGGAAAATGCACCTGTGCATCTTATTCTATCACAGCAGCTCACCCATGACCCCAACCTTAGGATCTATGGCTCTAGAGCAAACCTAAATTGGAGCAAAATTTAAATGACTAAAGTCAAATATTTCTTAAAGCAAAACTACTGTTAAGACCCATGTGGGTTTGGGTCTATCTGACAATTATTTTTTTTTTAAGATTAGTAAAACCCTTCATTAGTTCAACCATGCATAGTATTTTATCTCTCAGTTAAACCGAAACAAGATGTTGAAGGTGTGGGAAGCTCGTTTAATAAATACAATTGCAGTGGTCTCTGGTAGGAATGAATGCCTTGCAAGCCGTACTCGGGACAAAAAAAAAGCCCAGAAACACCTGAATCAGCTCGGACACGTCTGCAACGTCAGAGGAGAGCTTGAAACGGCAGAATTTGAGTCTTATTTCTTATAATTTCTTCTTATTTCTTATATTTGGACATATCGCCTCAAATTGGCCAACAGCAACGTGACTGTGCCACTAAATCTGTTTGCTCTGTGACATGGATGTTTGATCTCCACCAATAACACAAGCTTGGAGCAGCTTCTGCTGTGTGGTTGATTTGCTAATGCTAACTGTTAGCTTCTGCTAGTCGAGGCATTCTCTGCTGTTTCTGGACGCTAAAACAACAACAGCCATCCCCAACGCTAGTCAGTATGGGTGAGTCCAAGTGACCGCTTGACGTAGATCTGTCAGGCTTTCCACATCCTAACATTTCAACTTCTATTTTCTATCAGAAGCCAATGCATAAGATAAGCGTAGGAGACTATTTTCATGTTCAGCCTGCATGCAAAACCCAGAGCGACTGATTATAATCAGAACTAATCATTAAAAACCCTAACACGCCTTTAAAGATGTCCTAATGTCAGAACAAAGTGGATTCTTGCAGTTAAAGGCAATGTTTTAGCCCATTGATCCACAGAAAACTGTTGATTGGAAATCTGAAAACAGAGGAAGTGCCACGTTGGATAGAGGTTCGGACCCCAATACATTTTACCCAGGAACAGCGAGGAGAGCATGTAGTTGCAAAAAAATTAAATCCTTTTATTTAGAAGCGATGAGGGAAGTCCAAAAGGCTTAGAGAAAACATAGAAGCCCAAATCAGGTTCAACAGGAGGCAAAACTAAAAACTAAAAACTGGAGGCAACAAATAACTTTGACAGGAAGACAAGCCCCCTCCACTCATCCCTGGATAAGAGGAGGAAAACGGATGGATAGATGGATTCAATTATTTATGATTTTTCCTAAAACAAATACATATTACATTGTGCTGACATATAGAAAGTTGACATTCCCACAAGTCAGAGGGGTCTGTAGAATGGATTACTCCATTTAAGGAAGATCAATTGTATGATTCAATGTTTTGATGTGTTTGTTGATGTAGCGTTTGCAAATTAATGATGTTTATTTGTTATGTCCAGAAGATGTAATATTCTACATACATATAAAATATTAACCTGCTAGGTCTTTATTGTAATTATTCAGAAGATTCTAGGATTTAATTCAGAAGATCCAGGTTCTTTGCTTTATTTGCCCCTTACACTGACCACATAAACATTGATCTAACATATATTGGGTGTGATTTCTAAAAAGTGTCATAGTAAGGAAATCATTTATTGGTCAACTGTGCATTGTTGTTGACATGTTTGGTAAGTAATGAATGAAAGATGGTCCTTGTTTGCACTAATAAACACGACACAGTCACAGGTAAAAGTTGTTTTTGTACTATCAGTCATAAATAACTGTTAAACGTATAGATATCTTTTACCTCATTTAGAATAAAAACAGTTGTGGATGTGGTAAAAGACTGGAGATCAGGAGAGCAGATGAGAGGTCTGGTTAGTGAAGGTGTTTGCCCTCCAACCTTTTTGAACTTTACTTTAGCTGCGTGTGATTAGTCACTAGAAGATGGGGTGTCTGCACTAAACAGAGGGGTGAGCGACGAGTGAGAAAATGGTGGGAAAATCTCAGAACAGCTATGAAACTTAGTTAAGTTCTGGACTTTGAAATTTTAATGGATTTGCTGCAGAACGTTGTTCGATGTTGAGTGTAATAAACCAATTATGTAACAAATGTTTTATATAATGTATGCTTTGTTTGGGATTTACTTTCTTTATTTTTGGAAAATATTTAGTGTTTGTTTTTGGTAAAACCATATTTTTATTGCTGTTGGACCAGCTTCCAACAAAGTTGAGAACTGTATTTTGCTGGTAAGGTTGGAAGAGTATGTTGGCCTAACCCCCAAATTCCACTACCTCCGCTCCGGTCCGCCCCCGCCCTCCGCTGCCGCTCGCTTCCGAACTCAATTTTTACTGGTACCCGCTCTACAACGGCTCCACTCCAGTGCGGAGACCTGAGGTGGGCAAATATGCATGCGCAGGATTTTCGAGATCTTGCGATACAGTCCGAGCAATAAACGCGGAAGTTAGATCCAAACACCCGTTGTGTGGGAGAAGCATCGAAATGAACTGTTTAATCTACCTATCATTTGTGTTGAGAGATCAGCAGTGTTTGGATCAACAAAGTGTGACTACTTTGATAGTGGAAACTGTATTTATGGCTTACTTTTGTGCATTTAAACGTCAGCCGCCACTGATAGTTGTTAAAAGTTGTTAAACCTGTGCATATGAAACAAAAAACGCCTTTTGTTTATCGATGTATTGTGAAAAACGGAAGTTGTGCCCGCTCCTTTTCCTGTTGGACGGTTGTGATTTCTGTCCATTTACTGCGGAGGTGCTCCGGCGTCCGGCGAAAATAGGATCGATTCTATTTTTGCCGGACGCCGGAACAGAGGGCGGCGCACGGCGTTGCACTGCCGGAGCACAGCCGCAGTAGTGGAATTGCTCTGATTGACTACAACGGGACCGATTTTGCTCCGGCGTTCGTGTCGGAGCGGAGCGCAGCGGAGCGGAGGTAGTGGAATTTGGGGGTAAGGGGTGTTGCTCTCAGTTGGTTCAGATCATATTTGTCTGATAGGTCCGTGTCTGTCAGTGATGGTGACTTCTGTTCCAAGGAGGCTCCCCAGGGCTCAGATCTTGGCCTTTACATTTTTTCTTTATCTCTGGAAAATAGAGTCTGTCTTCTCATTGCTACACAGATTACTGTCCAATTGGTGTTACTGTCAGAGGGGTGGTGGGCATCCCACAGTTTCTCAGTTGTGGGTAAATTATTCATGGTGCTGTTTAGTTGAGGAAGTAGGTTGGATTTTCCAAACATTTCACATCAAATTACTCTAATATCTTGGAAAAGGAAACAGCAAAGTTACCATCAAACGCTTTTCACCAAACGACACATTTGAAAAGAAAATGTCCCAGTCTGTCAGGGAGGTGACTCAACCACCACCTGCAGAAGGAAAAGGAGAGAAGGTCGGGAACGGGAAGAGAGGAGAAAAAAAGGAAGAAAACATTTTAAAGTGATGAATAATAACTTGAGTGACACCGTTTTTGGCCCACTGTCTACAAATCACACTAATGTCTCATTATTTTGTGTACAACTTTGTTAATCACATTTAAATGAAAAAGCCCCAAAGCCACGCGTATTCCCATGTCTCCTCCGCAGGCTTCCTAATCAGACCAACTGTAATTTTCAGCTCGTCTTCTCTGTAATTTTAAAATGCGTGCCTTGTCAGAAAATTGTATTGCTTTGCTTTTGATTAATTTTTCCTCAACTAAATGACTCCGGAACAATGCCGTGTTTGATTTGCTCCATTCAAAGTGGTGAACGTGTGGGCAGGCCGGAGCTCCAGAGCTGAACTTGCATTGTCACTATTGTTTATACCTTTCCCTTTTGTACGCTTTGCTATCATCTGAGATAAAGGAGAGTTCAATTTAATGCCGGCAGATGTTACTTTTTTCTTTCATTCTTCAACACTTCATTTGTACTTTCTCCTCCGCAGGATTACCTTGTCGTATGTGAAGCGTCAGCTGTTTGAATGCTCATGTTTATTTGAAGCCTCTGGAGATTATTACCTCCCTATGAAGTTCGCTTGTGCGCCACGTTCGATCAAAAACAACATGGAAGCTGTGATGTTTTTGTTCACACACTTTAGTAATCTTTTCTGCTCTGCCTACGTCTCAAATCTAGAGCCGACTCTGTGTTGTGTTCGTTCTGAGGCAAATCCGAGCACAAAAACATCTGAATAAAACATCCCAAAATACTTCCCGTATAAAGGCGCCGTTTCATTAAATTTGCAAATGGGCATGTGAGCACGCTTGTTTGAGCGTGCTTAAGTGTATTGTTGCACATGTGTGTGTTTGTCATGCCATGAACATAAATTAGCTTATTTATGCTTATGCTTGGCCTGCTGAATCCTCAGAGGGTGAGGGGAGCTCAGGAACAAGCAGTGGTCCATGAAGCTAACTAGAGATCCTCCCAGATCAAATGTGACAATTATGAAAGTGTTACTTGGTACAAACCCCCCCTCTGGCTCACCCATCCAACTGCTTCCTCCATCTTTTTTGATGCTACTTTCTATTTCCATCTTTTAGTTTTTCCTTTCTGAATAGTTTTCTCCACTGAAAAAAGCTTAACTATCATATTTTTGTTTCTAAAAATAATTTTCCTTCTTTAGTTTTTACTGACATTAATCCTCACTTTTCTACTTTTGTGTGGACAACCACCATTTACATGTGCCTAAAATCCACCATGAACGGCTGATTATGTAACATAAAGCAAATCAAACCTATATTTCTGAGACAAGTTTAACCCAAACAAAAGATCACTATAATTTGCCAGTATAGCTTAAACTGAGATAAGCAGCACCTCACATTTGTTTTTCTGTAGACAAATACATGTAAATCTGACAACATGCTTAGGCACAGATGTGACTGAAATGTTAACGTCAAACTCGATCAAACACACAACACCAACGCAAACATAGAAATATTCACCGCTATTATTCTTCAAGTTTTCCTGAACTGATTTAGTGTTAGGAAACTCCACATTCCAACCCCAAAAAGATTCAAACTCAACAATAAACATCTCCAAAACAAGCTCAGAGGGAATGCTACAAGTTCAGATCATTGGTTCAACAATTAACCACCACTACTTTCTACTGAACTAGAGAAACGGGGTTGGCCTTTAGATCAAAGGCATGGTGCTGCCTCTAGTAGTCCAGTGTAAGGTGGTTAAAGCTGCTATAGCGAATCTGCAAACAAGCTAGGTTTTAAACACACATATGCTCACAGAACTTTTCTTGCTGGGCATCCAGCAGAACCAGAAACCCACAATGCCAGAGGAAATGAGATAGTTCACCAGTCGCCATTTTCTAGGTCCAAATGTCATTTGTTTGTGATTTCAAATGGTGTTTTTGGGACTCTGGAAGTTTTTCCTAAAGCTGAAGTGGTAGCAGCCAGCTGCTTCTCCTTTTCTAATATTGTTGAGCAGAGAACCTCTCACACAGTGGTGTTCTATTGCTAAATATGTGAGTGTGTGATGGGTGGAGGATCCAGGGAAGTGCATAAGTGTGGTATTTTGGCGAGACCAACAACTGAATGTTCTGATAGTTGCTTTCAGTCCGAAACATGTTACTGGCAGAAAACAAATGCAAAAGAATCACTTCAGTATTTTTTTTTTCATTATTTTTAAACTTTACAATATATTTATTGCTATACTATGTCAGAATGTTAACAGACATGAAAAAAATGTTAAGCTACTGTTATTTTTTTTTACCAAATTTACCAAAGCAGCTTTAACAGGCAGCAGAGTGAAGATTTAGATCTATGTTCCAACTCTCATCTCAGTCAAGAGTTTTAGACTTTGACCAAAACAACAAAATTTTAATTAGAAGCAGCCAAAATGGGTTTCCTCCACAGGGTGGTCAGGCTCAGCCAAAGGAGCATCTGGGAGGGGCGTGGATTCCCGTTGGAGCGGTCCAAGTGTGTGGTCAGGATGACCCTCAGATGCCTCCTGAGCAGGGCCGGATTTAGGACTGAAGAAGATCCAGGGCTTAACACACACGCGCACACACACACACGTGACACCCACTAGTCAACAACAACATATATATTTGTCTGGTACCACATAATTTTTAATCTGAAGCTACATATTAAGCATTTTCAGGGCAGAGTATTGTTCCTGTTAGTGTTTAGTGTGAGATGATAGTAAATATTCCCTTTCTTTCTCCAACAACTTTACCTGATAGTAAGCTAACTTTAGGCAAACCAGCAGCACAACAAATATTTTCAAATAAGACTCACAAACCTGAGTCAACACCAGTCTCATCAAAGCTGGGGTTCTGTCGTACTATTTGTCTAAAAAACGTCCTTATGTCCATCTTCACTCATGCGTTTCAGGCAGAGAGTGTGGAAGAAGCCGGCTGCTGAAGGGCTTCTTCTTCAGTGGTGGAGGCTCAGGCAGGCTGTATACAAACTACTGCCAGCTGCTCCCTCTCTGTTGGACTTTGGTACTGCATGTTACTTCTGCGATTTAGACCTGGGGCGTTTCATGAAATATCAATCAATCAATCAATCAATCAAAGCTTTATTTATAAAGCGCCTTTCGCAACCCTGTCAGGAAGCCCAAAGCGCTGAACATGGTACAGTTGTAAGTAATTATTCTGAATAAATCAACAATAAAAGAAATTCAAATTACAAAATACAAAATGGAAATAACAAGATAGATGAAACATTCCGGTAAAATACAAATGTGTGAAACACAATTGGATTGAGCGGATGGATTGAGTGTACCAATGAAAACTGTGGAATGGATTCAACATAATAGAGGGCCATAATCAAACAATATCCGGAGCTTCAGCCCAAGTAGCCGGGCCTAACGCCGCCCCTGCTCCTGCGGGATATGCTTGAGGAGGTCTTTCTGGGGGAGAGCCTGGGGCTGACTCATGACACTCTAGAGGGATTAGGCCAGGAAACACCCAGGGATTCCACTGCAGTAGCTTGTAGAAGAGGCTGGGTTTTCTTTTCCTGTCAGAGCTGTTGCCCCATGACAAAGAGGCAGACCATGTGACAAGATGAGAAAAGTTTTTTATTTATTTATTTATTTTTTCAAATTAATTAATTAAAGCAGATGGAAGGTTCAAAAATTATTGTAGCATCACAAATCAAAATGTCTGGGTCAGGGATAAAAGATGCAACATTTAGTGTAATTCTTTTTTCTCTTTTTGAAGCATCCACCCTATGTCTTGTTCTGCTAGCATAAACTCAAACATTGATCTTACCAACTGGGAAAATGAGACGCTGTGACTATTTTAGCCCCACAGCCTCAGATAACCAAGATGTTTAATTTAGAGTTTGTTTTAAGTCATCTTGAGTTGCATTAGTGCTGGATGCCACAGTTTTGTTTCAAACTGTGTTGTTTTCGGTTGAGGACATCACAGTTTGGATGGAGATTGTCCAAGATCCACATGTGGCCCACAAAGCAACAGCCCACAGCCATATCAGCTCAAATATGTAACTCTCCATACATGTCCATTTCTACTTACACCTCAGACCAGGGGTAGACAACTGCCTTCCCAGAGTACCGGTATCTAGCATGCTTTACTGTTTTCCCTGCTTCAACACAGCTGATTTTAATCAGCAGGTGTTTAATGGGTTTGTGTAGAGCCTGATGAGCTTCTGAACAGGTGATTCTAGTGTGTTGGAGTAGGGAAACAACTAAAACATGCTGGCTACCGGGCTTTGGGGTAGGGAGTTGACATTCTCTGCCTTGGATTTTCCTTGGTCCTTCAACTACAGTGATCAGCTGATTGAGAGGGTGTTGATGGTATACTTTTACAGAAGCCATCACATCCTAGATTTAAGGATCCAAAAGGTTTACTTATCACATGCTCAGTCATAGAAGTACAACTTGCAGTGAAATGTAACTCTGAGTTGCTCCATAGACTGTACCATCAACACAAATAAATCTAGTAGTGTTCCACATACAAACAAACAATAGATGTACAAGCAATGGTTGAGGTGCAAAAGTGTAAGCATGTAGGAATATATGTACATGTAAATGTTCAGGCACATGTGCAAAGGGATATAACATGATATCAGCATGTGGAGTGAAGGGGTAGGCTATGAGAGTTGAGCATATGTTGTTTCATGAAGCAAGTAATGCAGTGTACAATGTGAGCTGCATTAGTTAGGGTGGTGGGGCATGTTCTAACTGAGGAGCCTTATACCCTGTGGGTAACAGCTGCTTCTGAGTATCTCAGCTCTGGCTGGAAAAGACCTAAAAATCTCCTCAGCTGTCTCAGGTGGTAGAGCCATTGTCTCACTTTCTTGACTTGAGTGTGGATGTGGGTAGACCAGCTGAGTTTGTCTGTTAGTTGGACTCCAGGGTATTTCATGTTCTCTACACTTTCCACTGGAGCACCATGAATGGGGAGAGGTGAGGAGGAGCACTATTGTCTCTACCATCTGTTTGGTTTTGCTGATGTTCCGTTGGAGGTTGTTCATTTGGCACCATCTCTCCAGTCTCTACACTTCATTTCTGTAGGCTGACTCACTATTGGAGATGAGACCAAGCACTACACACTACACTCAGCAAATTTGACAACGGAGTTGAAGCTGTGGGTAGCAGTACAGTCAGAGGTGTAGAGGGAGTACAGCAGGGGGCTCAAAATACAACCCTGTGGAACACCAGTACTGATTAATCTCTGGTGTTAGCCCAGATCTGGACAAGTGGGGGAGTAGAGGGAAGTAGGGTATACAGTGGAGAATACAGTCGGTAAAGATGGCTTTCCCTGGCCCTGCCTCCAACGTGGCTCCATCTAAAGGCTAGGCTATCCAGCTATAACTACAGCTATAACTACAGTTATCTCTGTAGTTATGTTGCTCCTTCTACCACTTCTCCCCAACTGTATTATTTCCTGCTATTTCAGCTGTTAACTTTATTTTTTCTCTAAGTGTTTTTCTCCTCAGAAGAAGCCACAATGGTGTTCTGCTGAGCTGTGGTGGCTTCATGGAGGGGGCCATCGGCTTGAACACTGCTGCTAACCACTTAAACATTCTCCCTTTCCTGATAATAACATTTTACTTTCTTTAACATTGAATGTACTACTACTAGTTTATCTGTTGCATTAATTATAGATTCACTAAGATGACGATAATTAAGTTTATCTCTTACTAAGGATACCGTAAATCCTCTAATATTGGCCTGTATTCTATTACCGGCCAGGTTTACTACATTAGTCGGTCTCGATGACAACCACGTGGGTCTCTAATAACAAACCTAACCACCGGCACACACCCAGCTGCAGTTTTGATAACTTTACCACTAGAACTCCCAGATTTCTAACTTGACTAGAACTCCCAGATTTCTAACTTGACTAGAACTCCCAGATTTCTAACTTGACTAGAACTCCCAGATTTCTAACTTGACTAGAACTCCCAGATTTCTAACTTGACTAGAACTCCCAGATTTCTAACTTGACTAGAACTCCCAGGAACCGTCAGTTTGACAGCTGTCATTTTGGCCATTAAATGCAGGCTGACAATGACGTTGTGGAGCAAAACGGTTCAAGTGCATTATTAATTAACTATTTATAGATGTGTGAACCTAATAAAATGGTAAGAAAATATAATTTTTATCCAAACCTTGAAAATAAGTCTCTCTATTGTTCGCTGGGTGACCGACACAGATCTTCTCCGTGGGTGGGGGCGAGGAGTCCCAGATCGTCTTCAGCGTTGCTGTCAGAGCCTCAGTTGCATCCTACTGACCAGTTTTCATCAGTTTTCCCATCTCCAGTGGCTGTCTCCAGTGGTGTAGAAAGCTCTCACGATGACCCACGTCAGCTCAAGGGGCAAGTATAGGCAACACATAATGGTGAGGTGTTCCAGGTGAAAAAAGCAAGAGCGGAAAATAGTAATTCTATTCCTCGAGTGGCACCATCTGTTATTGGTCATAAAGCAAACTCTTTCACCTTTTGATTTTCCACTATCAGCTGTCCTGTCTGCTTGGAACTCAGATAAGAGAACTCCAAAGGTTTCACAGCATTATCTGGAGAAAGACAAGATTCTGAGGTTGCAGTTCCTGGTGTTTCTTTGGAACTTCACTCTGGCCGTCAGGCCATCTAGCTTGTTCTCCAGTGATCGGACACTGGCCATTGAGATGCTGGGGAGTGCAGGTCTGTGTGGATGTTCCTCCAGTCTGAGCCAAGCTCCGCTGCATTTCCCATGGTGTTTCTTTCTTCTCCACCAGTCGGCCCATCTATCTTGTTGTTATGGCCGGCCTCCTTGAATAACTCGGACGACCATGTTGGATCAGCTTCAAAAATGGCCAAAAACTGGTGAGTGAGCAGCCAGTCTATTTCAGTTAAAGTTGCTTTGTGATAATTGATGAGAGGTGAACATGTGTGTTTATGAAGAGTGAGCAGAAAGAGGTATGAACTTAACCAGTTTATGTGCAGGAGTCAGCTGACCAGTAGACCTGAAAAGACTGATGTTCTCATGTGTACTATTGTACATTTCCATACTGTTATTTGTAGATAGGTGTTTTTGGAGTGCCTGTTTTCTTGGGATACAGCATCATCTGCTTTCTTTATACAAAAAAAAAGCAGGATCTTCCTCTCCTTCAGAATGTCTGCCATAAAACAGCCCCACGAAAAGGGTATCTGTCTATAAGGCACAACAGTTCAGTTAGGTGGGTACCTAAATCTAAACTAAAGAGGTTTTCTAACATTGTGTGCAAGCCAAACATAAGGAAGACCAGGTGTGCCTTGAATGGGTGTAATGAGGCAAAATCACATGGTTCTCTATTATGACCAGAACTAATCAAGCTACTGAGTAGAATATGCAGGTTGTCTCCACTAAAAAGGTCAAATGGTGTAAGTAAGATTCTAGGTCCTTCCTCAAGAGGTCAAAGAAACACATCAAAGTTGGTGCAGAATTCATCTGGAGTTCCACTAAATATGTGAACATTTATATTATTGTGTTCCAAAGGCAAATTTCATCAAGCAAAGTTCACTCAAGCAAGACCAAACAAAGTTGACAAAGAGGTTTGACGTTAACAGAAGGTACATGAGCTTTGGCAAGGGCTTTTCCTCTGTTTGAGGCTCGATGGTGAAATGTGCATCATGTGTAAAGCTTTGATTTTTCTTCTAAAATTTCCAACGTGAGCCTGATGACTTGTGCACTGCTGATCAGAGGAGTAGTACTTCAAAGAATTTCTGTATGTTTCTGAGTTTCTTTTTCGCTGTTGCTGCTGAGGCACTTTAGTGGAAACAACCAATCAGGATGTAGCTCTTTTCCACACTTATTTTTCCTTAGTTACAACCTTAAATAATGCATAAATCATTCCAGACAGACTTCACAACAGAACTCATGAACTAATGAATGTTGCTCATAATGTGACTGAACTGGCATTCTGATAGCTACTGTGTTTTTTCATGGTGTTAAAATTTTAGGGCTTTTGCTGCAGTTTTCCCAACAGGAATTGTTTTAGTCTCACATCTTTTCTAGTACATGTATACATTAAGTATAAGAAGATAGGCATGTGTTTTTTCTCCCACTGTGACTGTGTATGCCATGCCATGAAGAGAGTTTGTTAGAGTTGTAGCCCTCTGATGACATGCACCTTGGTTTCTTCAGCTGTGTCGAGTCCAGGCGTTTTAATCAAGCAGCTGTAGATATCCTCGTGCTAAAACAGCGGCCAGTCGTGAGAACTGTTGTCACCACAGCTTGTTAGGTATCTCTAACAGACCTGGAAGCCTTGCATTGGACACCGTTAGCTTTCAGATGAATCTGTTTTAATCATCCGCACAAAGATGTGTTAGATTATCTAAAGTAGTCATTTCTACATCCCAAGGTTTTATTTTGCTAGCTTGTGGGAATTTTAATTCTAGACAGCGTCTACATTGAAATCTATCAACATCTATTGCAATCCCATCGGCGCTGATATTCATGCATTATGAGTTCATACCATTTATCATGAAGAAATGGAACCTTTTGCAGTTAACTGTATGTTTGTATCATTTGAGGACCCAGACTTTCAGTGAGAAATGAAACAAGGTATATGTAATTATTTGCCTTTTATATCATTTTTCTTTGTTCCATGTCCAAATGCTGAAGCAACTTGAGCTGTACCAATGATGGTGACTCGACAAAGTCATCATGATGCAACTATTTCCTAAACAGGCTATAAATCACTGTTACACAGGGTGACATGCTTGGTAACAAGTGCTGCATCTCCGCATATCCACACACAACCATCCTCACCTTCAGCTGCAGTGTTACATTTCTGAGCTTACCAGAGGGAGACAATCCTTTCCTCCAAATGACAAAGACAGATCATGGTCCAGTGTTCAGCCCACCGACAGTATAAATTCTCTCTGGTCATCTTGGCCCGTGCATGCCTTCAGTCTTGCCTCTCTTCGTGGACATCTATCACCGACATTCAGCCTTCTTCTCATATAGCTGCCTCCATCTTTCCTTCTCATCTCTGTGTCTCTCCGTCCCTCTTTTTGCCCATACATTTAAAAGCAGCTGAAGCCCATAACAGACCACTCTTTGGTGTCCCATCCATCATGACTGACTGTAGGGCAAACCAGTTCAAGAAAAAGAAAAGGTAAGAAAAAGGGTATGATTTAAGCCTACCTTGCCCTTGGCATGGAAGGAAGCTTTGAGGCACCTGGGATATTTCTGTAATGTGCAGAAATAATCATTTAAATGATCCACTAATGTGCCATTCAGCTATACCTGTTAGCATAACTTAGAGTTTTAGCTGTGAGGAATAACCAAACAGCTGCTCATTTGTTTGAACAGAAACAAACAGCAGGTTGCCTGAAATGTATTTACATTGTGAGCCAGAAAAACTCTCATACATGCCAGTGCCTCTAAAACCTGACTGTAGGAGCACCTTCTGTCCAGTAATTTCCAGTTGGAGATGAGAGATGTTAGTCATTATTTATCACGCTAGAACAGCATGAGAAAATCCAACCGATTGGCTTGAAGACGTGATCATAGATCGAGCAGGTTCACAGGACAACTGTCCTTAGTGTTTCAGCAAACTGCAACAAGGATGAGTCTTGGTTTCTGGTATAAAGATGGAAACACTAACCAAAGTGGTGCTTGTCACAACGTCAAATACATTTCAGGAATGTTGTGCTTTAGATCGCTTTAGTAAAAATCCAGCCTAGCCGTGGTGTCTGCAAGTGTTGGTGTGTTTTATTGTGCGTCTTCTGTTTAAATGGATGGTTTTCACAGATTTCATAACCAAATGTTACATCTGCCAACCACACCGGACTCGCACAACCATCTCATGCATCCAAAATTAGCATTTCAGGGTGTATTAACCTTGTCTTAGAACAACTCAAATAAAATGCATTGAATTACACTGTCCTCAAAAAGCAGGTTAGAAAAGTGTCCACACAGATGGACTTGCTGCTGGGAAAAGAAGGCAAACGCCTCCCACGATGTCTTAATGCTTACACCATGAAATTAAAAGTGTGCTAATAAGGGTACGCAGTTTACAGTCAACTGGATCAGGTGACCACTGTGTAAGGTCTAAATGCTTCCAAAATCATCACTTGCTTCAGAAACAACACTTGTCAACGTTTGCACAATAAAGCTGGTAACTGCTAAGTGAGATTTGTTTATTATTTTCTGGTAAACTTGTTTTTCAAAAACGCGTAGTCAAACGTCTTCGTTTTAACACTGGACTGTTTCACGGTTTTACATTCTGAAGAAAAGAAAATACCATTTTTGTCCAAATGATCCAAGTTTATCTGGTTTTTCGTTTGACCCACGGACAAAACACACCAGGACTTACAAGAAGATGCTGCTCACCAAAGCACTCCAGATTTGCAGCTAATGCTAATTAAGATAAGCTACCTGCTGCTGGTCTTGTAGGACATGAAATAGTCCTATTATAAAAGGGCTCGTCATTGTGGAAAGTATGGAAAGCCAATTTACCATATATGTAAATGATTAATGTAAAGGTTGTTTCAGACATAATCCCTTGTAACAATGTCTTTACAAAGATCTACAAACCATTTTGGATCAGTTAAGGACTTGACTAAGCTGGTGAAAATGTGTGAAATTAAAATTAGGACAAACAGCATCGGATAGCTGAGGTGGTAATTCTTCTTAAGATCTTTACACTTTTAGACCACTTCCACTGACATGCATGGGAAAAACAACATTTTTGGGGGAGGGGGTATGAGAGATGTCTGAAATGATGTTTCAGAATTGTTACAACACCGACGTACACTCCAGCCAGTAAAAGCTAATGCATCCACTGAAACCTTGTAAGGAGTTGTAGATATTACAATAACACTGATATCCAGACCATCTGGATTTATCGTTCATTACAGAGACTACAGGGACTGACCTTTACATTACATCTACTGCTCAGCTAGACAAGAAGCTTTTTTTTAAGCAAATGGTCAAAAGGATATTTTCAAATTGATACAAAAAGAAAAGAATAATAACAGCCAAAAATAACTGCTACCTATGGTTTGGGTAAGCAGTATAAAGAAACGCCCACCCGTCCATTTTCGAACGCTCATCCGTGGTCAGGATGTGGGGGCAGTAGCAGGGAGGTCCAGACTTCCTTTTCCCCACCCACTTGAATCCTAAGGCATTCCTTGGTCCCTCGATTGAACGTGCTCAGAAAACCTCACCATAGAGGCATCAAGGAGGCATCCTGGCCAGATGTCCGAACCACCTCAACTCGCTCCTCTCGATGTGGAGTAGCAGCGGGTCTACTCTGAGCCCTCTCAGATGACCGAGCTTCTCACCCTATCTCTAAGGGAGAGCCCAGCCACTCTGCGGTGAAAACTCATTTTGGCCGCTTGTATCCACAATCTCGTTCTTTCGGTCACTACCCAAAGCTCGCGACCATAGGTGAGGGTAGGAACGAAGATCAATTGGTAAAAAGAGAGCTTTGCCTTCCGGCTCAGCTCTCTCTTCACCACGACAGACTGGTACAATGCCCGCATCACTGCAGATGCAGCACCAATCCGCCTATCAATCTTGTACTCCATCTTTTCCTCACTCATGAACAAGACCCAAAGATACCTAAACTCCTCCACTTGGGGCAGGACCTCATCCCTGAGAAGGTATTCTACCCTGATTCGATTCAAGACCATGGTCTCGAATTTAGAGACCAGGATAAAGGTACAAGAAAGTCTTAAATATTTTGGATTGAAATTATTAACACGCCTCATCACTGAAATCAAATCTATGCCTGCATAGGAAGAGGTTTAATAGCCAGAAAAATAAAGTTCATCAAGTACATCAGATTTGTGCTTAAGAGTGCTTCTACGATGTAACGTCTTACCACCTGAAACTGATTTATTCTGGACTTTTCTCCACATTCAGAAGCAGCTGTCATCCTCATTTTGTTTCAGACTAAAGTTTTGTGATGTGTTTTCATGGCCAGCACAGTTTTAAATAAGACCAGAGTCCTGAAGCGAAAATCAAAAGTAAATAAATGAAACAAATCCAACTGAACCTGCAGCGTTCCAGGAAAAGGTTGAGCTTAACCTCTGGTGTCTTAATCCGGCTCCATGGTGAGAAACAGAAAAGGAGTGTGCTTGTTCAGAACTAAAATAACTGTTGTTCCACCTTAGTGGAAAATATTTTTAAGGATTTAATTATCTAAAAGTCTAAACAACAAATGTTCTGTTGATTTTGCATTAGCGTCCACTTTAAGGTGTTATGTTGGTAGCTACCAACTCTGAACCCCATCTTGTGGTTTTCTATGTTTTTATAAGGATCCTTTTCTGAATTAGCTGCCTTTACTAAAACTCTAAATTATAACAATGTCCAATTATTTATATGTATGACAATATACTGATAGAACAAAAGTGGTACCCAAATGCACATCTCAATCTCTCCGTTTTTAGTCCTGCGATTGAGCCATGCACTTATAAACAATTTTGCCAGATTTGATCCTAATCTCAGCACATAAAATACGAGGCCATGTTGCACTCCATCACCACAAGGTGGGCAGATGGAGGCAATGAATTAAACCTGGCGTGACAGTAGTGATGACGGTTGATCTTACCCTCCAGGAGATAAGTTAGCAATTGCATGCCAGCAGAAAACACCCATCACCATTAGAGAGCTGCACTCACTGAGGAATTGCTGCTATTTCCATCATTTTGACAATCCCAACAGGGAATCAACTTGAGAGGGAGACAGCCAGGTCTTTAGGGATGGAGAGAGTTGGACTTTGAAAGAGGGTTATTAATAATGGGATCACAAGTCTGGTTTCTTAGTATTGGTACAACTCAATTTTGGGTTCAAGATAATACATTTGGGTTTTGCCAGTCGATAAAATATAAAAAGTCACCCGCATTCTGCAACACGTTGCTTGGTTTCCTCTTCTCCCTCTCTCTGTACTTGGCTCTTCCTTCATGCTTTTCAGCTGTTTTTAGCCTCAGGACAGGTGTTCCACGGGCTCTTAACTAAATGGAATTTCTGCTGAGGCCATTGTTAAGAGCTCAGCCGATGCAAAGGCAGCACGCTCCAATAAGCACCACGAACACTAAAAGCTAAAGGCCAGAGCCCTCTTAGTCCTTGTTGTGACTGTGCGTGTGTGTGTGTGTGTGTGTGTGTGTGTGTGTGTGTGTGTGTGTGTGTGCGTCCGTGCATGCACGTGCGTGTGTGTGTGTGTGTGTGTGTGTGTGTGTGTGTGTGTGTGTGTGTGTGTGTGTGTGTGTGTGTGTGTGTGTGTGTGTGAAAGGGAAGCACAGTAGGAAAGATAGAAATATGCCTAAACATGCTATTACCATTAATGCTACAAATGATCATTTTTAATTATGGTCAAGGGATTCTGCTGGGAAAGAAAATGGAAATTTAAAACACGACTGGCTGATAAGTTTTTGTGTAACAAGATAAACAGAATAAACATGGAAGTGATGAGCAAATTCTGAGTTAACAATAAAGATTCAGTATTTTTTCCCAAAACAGAATTTATTTTGACTGATTATTAGCCTGACAGACTCCACAATTCATGCATGTGTGATCTTTTAATAGTAGGTCTCAACAAGAATCATAGCAAGTGCTTAGTGATCCAGAAAAAACAGCCTTATATGGTCAGAGTCTAGGAAAATGTAGAAAAATCTGATATTTGGTGAAAAGAGACACACACAAAGAGCCTCTAATTTCCCTCTGGGATTAATAAAGTATTTTTGAATTGAACTGAACTGAATTGAATATTGTTGCAACGGAAGCAAGACTTTTACAACGTCTGACAAGCATAAGAAAAGTCCTAACAGCACAATCACATGTTGTTTGTTGCAGTGAGAAAAGGTTATTTCTGCTTTCATGGAAGGTTTCTTGTGTTCTCCAATGGTGAATAAAAGCTCTTAGTGTGAGGCTAGCTGGGTCATGACCAAGCCCCCATAATTCGGGTCTGAAAGTGAAGCCAACACGGAAATGAAATAAATTAAAGTTCCACCCTCATCCGCTGGGGGCTGGTGTCAGAAGCGAGCAAATCCTCATTGACTCCCATGTTAAAAATACCAATTTCACAGCAGAAATAAACATGTTTACTAGGGCTGGGGGTAAACGATTATTTTTAAAACGATTATTCTGACGATTATTTTATCGAATAGTCGACTATTCTAATGACTATTTAGACTATTAGACTATTTAATCTAATGATTATTTTTCTATTGCACAGTTAATAAAAACCAAAAAATCTCTAATAAATTCCTCAAAAAAAATGAATAAATTGTTACTGTAAGAGAATAAACACTACAGGCCTTCACTGCTTTTATTGTGTTGGTTGGTTATGTTCTGGTGACCTGTAGAACTTAGGAGTGCAGGCTGCTGCCTGAGACGTGGTAGAAGATGGAGTGTCTCCATGCTGCTTTGTTTTGGTCACTTATGTGCGTGAGGCAAGTGATGTTATGACCCTTCCTGGGGAGTTTGGCTCGTGTGTAAAAAGGAAGGGACAATAACGGGATTTAAAAGTTAAAATGATGATCAGGTTTATTTACAACTACAAAAACATAAACCTTTCCATCCAAAGGTTGGGAATAATAAAACTAATTCTGCCTGTGGGGAATTAAAACAAAAGTACAAATAAGTAGGGATGTCCCACTGGGCAAAGATTACAGGGTTCTGGACCCAAATAAGAATCTCCAAAGGTCCAACTCTAAACTGGGCGGTTAAACCAAACTCAAGGTGATATCTTAAACGAAACCAAAAACCCACAACACTCTAAATGTAATAAAAGGGAGATCTACACCACAAAAAAAGATTAACTCTAAACCAAAACGTAACAGCTTATCCAAACGCAAGAAGCTGTTAGCGAAGATGCTAACGGTGGCTTTACCAACGTTAAGTTCAAGTTACCAAGTTTAAATAAACCAAAAACACCCAGCAGCAAAAAGACCAGCGTGGAGGAGAGACTGCTACCACAAAAACAGCTCTCCTAATGTCTGAAAGAAGCTCCTTTATGAAGGGAGAAACGCTCCCGGTGATTTTCTACATCTGCGGTAGAGACGAAGCAGCGCATCTGACCCCGGAAGTTGTTGACCGTTGCCGGGAGACGAAGGCGGGCAAAACAGGAAAGGAATCTAGTAGCGGACGGACATTGTTCCGGGTCTTCGGTATTTGGCGGCGATGTTAGTGAAGGTGGAGAAGAGGGTGAACTAGAGGAAAAACATGCAGATTCCTCTTCTATTTACAAACTCCTGTGGATGCAACAAGTGGACGCGGTGCGTCGACTACCGGATCTGACGTCGACAAATTTTTAGAATCGAGCCGTCGACGTCATCGAGGCGTCGCTACAGCCCTAATGTTTACAGCCTGGTACCAAAACATGTTTTAGGTTTAATAGATCTAGTTTACACTCATGACAACTCTGAGGGGGTGACTGTTTTTGTCACTCCTCTGTTTAGGTGTATTAAAAGCCTAAAAATCAGAATAATTAATGAGCATCAGACCCACATGACCGCAGAGCTAGCTCCGGGGAAAGGCCTCAGCCTGAGCCTCGGCCTCGCCTGAAAACTGTTCCGCGATTTTTAGTCTCAACTTAGACCATTAGTTGTAGCATTTGTGCATTCATTTTTTGGATACTATTTGTGCAATCGTTGGATAAAATGACTTGCTGTGGTATTAGTTGCAATAATAGAGCGTCCAAGGAGTCTCCACTTCATTTTTTTCGATAAGTAAAATTATATTTATGTATTTTAGGTCACTGCCGCTCTTGCACTAGCTGAGCTTAGATTTTAACATGTACTGTTTAACCATGAAATTAAAATGTAATAGGGTAAAACCCAGTGCTTTTAACATAACGCTGCATTTTTGAAAATGGGTTGAAATGTAACATGTTGGTGGAGCTGGGTTCCGACAATCAGTATGGTCCCCTCCCCTCAGTGGCAGCTCGGCGCATCTCTGACCGCAGCTGTGCCTGTCTGCTGCGCGGCTGCTGGCTTATGGAGCTCTTGGATGGAAACCGATGTTTTCCACCCGGTTCTCCCCAGCTGCAGCTCAATGCATCTCTGATCGCAGCGGCGCCTGTCTGCTGAGTGGCTGCTGGCTTGTGGAGCTCTCTGGAGACCTCTGTGTTCTACCCAGTTTTGCCCAGCGGTCAGCCCGGCGTATCTGTGACTCAGAAGCTCCGGTGTTATGCACATTTAACTCCGGTTGTAGCTAGGTAGCTACCTCTGTTAGCTTAGCTCCCACCTCCGCTTTAGCTTTGGGTTAGCTTGTAGCTACATCGCTTCAATTCGACGGGTATCGTCATTTGATCAAAGCCTTACAGCCCCACCCTCAGCTCCACCTCTTTTCCCTTTTGTGGAATTGTCTGGGCTTGACGGAACCTGTGACATGGTCAAAATGGCGGTAGTGGCCACCTCCCATTTTGGCCCAAAAACTTAATATTGGAGCCAATGGAAACCATTTGTCCAGTATATATGTCGATGGTCGTAACCAGTGAATACGTTGGAGATCCATATTCTTTATTAGATTATTTTCAATATCAGGTTTATATTTTTTCAGGTATGTTTGCTCTCTTTGATTCTTAGAACAAAGTTTTATATTGCAGCAGCACCCCAGTTTAAGTCTGACTTTCAAATTATTTATCGCTAACATATTACATTGCACAATGTGACAAGTCAATTAAACCACAAAGTTGGTTGCAAAACTCCTACGCTGAACTGTAGACAGCATGTTTGGACTGAAGCACGAACCTACCACAGCTTTAGTCCAGGTTTCAAAGGGTTTTTTTCTTTCCAAAGAGGTGTTTACATGTTAGTAAAACGTACAAGCTGAGGGTTTTTTTTTTTGGTTGTTTTTGTTATTTCTATTAATTATCATTAAAGACAGATACCAAAAAACACAACAAACTTTAGAAATAAAAAGTCTAATTTGTTGTCCTTTTCATCAACTCCAGCTCCTGCCTTTCCTCAGTAAGTGGGGAGTTAGCTTCACTGCTAACACGAGCGTACCAACCCTGACACAGCCAGCAAAGTGACTAATACCAGCACATCCAAGTTGAACAGTCTCCTAAAGAGATCATGTAGCAACCCACTGCCTCCAATGTCGATGATGATGCCTACAGCATCAATCCTGCTCACTGAGGAAGAATCAATAAGCCCATACATACATACTGAGCTGGGAAAAAAATCTAACTTTCCTTTAGAGGCTAAACACCAGAGAGCTGCCAAGATCAGACCACTGCCATTATATTCAAGCTTTGGAAAGCACAAACAGAGGCGATTATTCTCCAGATTCCACATCAAATGCAAGCTTGAAAGTAATGAGTATGATTTAAGACAATGAGTTCTGTAACCCTACAATGCTGTGAAAATGTGTTTGCCTTAAGTTTCTGCTTCTTTGTCATAATTAAAAGCTGCAGATTAGTTAAACATTTTAGAATTAGTTTAGTTTATTTCAAACAAAGAAAACATACATTTTTTTTTAAAAAATACCACAAACAGAAAAAATACATATCATCCCTTCTTCTGTGTTTGAAAAGGAGTAGGCTGAAGTGGAAACTTATATGTCCCTACCCCTTTATAAAAGTAATTTTTACTTGTTTACTAAATCTAACACAAAACCGACATTAAAACAAACAAAATGGTACAAGTCACCAAAAACCACCAAATTATATGGAAAAAAAACAACAAAAGAAAAAAAAAACATCTTTTTACAATTGATACAATTTACTTTTCCTTAGAATAAAGGACACTCACATAAATCATCTATTTTCTACTATATACTTGTTCAGAATATGTTTTTTATAATTCATTTTAAACACATTTATATTTGTACTTACTTTAATTTCTTCTTCTAAATTGTTCCATAATTTAACCCCAATTATTGTGATACACATCTGTTTTAATGTTGTTCTAAACTTATGTATCTTTAAGTTTAGTGTTCCTCTCAGGTTATATCCTCCTTCTCTCTCTGTGAACAGTTTCTGTATTTTATCAGGCATTAATTTATTTCTTACTTTATACATTATTTGTGCTGTTTTGTATTTAACCAAGTCCTGGAACTTCATTATCCGTGTTTTAATAAAAAGTTCATTTGTGTGATCCAAATATCCTGCATTTGTTATTAATCTGATAGCCCTTTTCTGCATTGTTGTTAATGTCTGTAAATGACTTTTGTACGTGTTTCCCCAGACCTCTACACAATAGCTCAAATATGGCAGTAGCATCGTATTGTATAACATATAAAGTGCTTTCTGATTAAAAATATACTTAGCTTTCCCCAATAAAGCAATGCCCCGTGCAAGCTTCCCCCTAACATATTTGATGTGTGGCTTCCAACAGATTCTGCTGTCTATGACCACCCCAAGAAATTTTATTTCATATACTCTCTCAATTTTTACATTATTAATTACTATATCTAATTCATTGTGTCTTCTTTCATTACCAAACAACATAAATTTTGTTTTCTCTAAATTTAGTGACAGTTTATTTACATCAAACCATTTTTTTAATTTATTTATTTCCTGTGTGACCACATCCAGGACCTGTTGCAATTCCACCCCCGAGCAAAAAACATTTGTGTCATCTGCAAACAATACAAACTTCAAAACTTGTGAAACCCTACAAATGTCATTTATGTACATTATGAATAGTTTAGGTCCTAAGACTGATCCTTGAGGCACCCCACATTGTATCTGTCTTAGTCCTGATTTATGTTGATTTATTTGCACGTATTGTTGTCTATTTGATAAATAACTTTTTATCCAGTCCAATACTATACCCCTGAAACCATATTTTTCCATTTTTCTCATCAATACATCATGGTTTACTGTATCGAAAGCTTTCTTCAGATCTAAAAACAACCCTATTGCATGCTTCTTTTTGTCAATGCATTCTGTTATTTCCTCATTAAGATCAATCAGTGCCTGGACTGTTGACCTATTATTCCTGAAGCCATACTGGCATTCCGTCAGCAACTCACATTGATCAACAAAATTATCGAATCTTTTAACAAACAGTTTTTCTAATATTTTGGAAAATTGTGAAAGTATTGACACAGGTCTATAATTTGTAAATTGATGCTTATCTCCTGTCTTGTAAATAGGAATTACCCTTGCTACTTTCATGTTATTTGGAAAAAACCCCTTTTGAAAAGAAAGATTACAAATGTGTGTTAATGGTTTTACAATGCCCTCAATCACATATTTCAGTGTTTTCATGTCAATATCGTTCCAGTCTGTACTGGTTTTATTCTTCATATTTCTAACTATCTCATAAATCTCCTTCTCATCAACTGCTCTTAAAAAAACAGACTTTTTATTTCTTTCAACATACTCTGTGGCATCCGTTTGTATCTCATCAACTATTATTTTTTCCTCCAATTTAGATCCTATGTTTACAAAATATTTGTTGAATTCATCCACTGCTTCATTCATGTTTGTAATATTATTTTTTCTCTCTATAAAATGTTGTGGATAGTTATTATTCCCTGTCTCTTTCCTAATTACGCCATTTAATACTTTCCAGATGCCTTTTATGTTGTTTCTATTGTGCTCTAACTTTTTAATAAAATATTCACGTTTACAGCTTCTCACTATATTTATGAGTTTGTTTTTATATCTTTTGTACTTTTGTTCTGCTTCTGTCGTTCTGTTTTTTATAAATTCTCTGTAAAGTGTGTTTTTTTTATTGCATGCATTTTGTAGACCTTTGGTCATCCACGGTTTTTCTTTATACTTATTCCTCTGAATATTTTTGATAACTGGACAGTTTCTGTCAAATTGACTTTTAAATATATTTAAAAAGGTATCATATGCTTGGTCTACTTCATTTTTTTCATAAACAATATTCCAATCTTGTTCTAATAGATCATTTTTAAGACTATTTAACCTCTGTTCTGTTTTCATTCTTTTATACATATAGTTAGTTCCTTCTGTTTCATTTTTATAATGACAGTCATAAGAAGCAAAAACCGGTAGATGGTCACTGATATCGCTTATTAATAACCCACTTTCCACCTTTTCTTCCATTATATTAGTGAATATATTATCTATTAAAGTAGTGCAGTGTAATGTTATTCTAGTCGGTCTGGTTATCAATGGAAATAAACCTAGACTGTACATTATATCAATAAATTCCTCTGTACTTTTGTTTTTATTTGGATTTAGCAAGTCTATATTGAAATCTCCACAAATAAACACTCCCTTCTGGTACAAATTTGTAAACATCTCCTCCATTTTATTCTTAAATGTTTCAATCTTAGAGCCTGGCGTTTTATATATACAGCTTACTAATATGTTCGTCTTCTTTTTCATGCTTATTTCTACTGTTACACATTCCATCACTCCCTCAATAGTAGTCGTCATCATTTCTACTTTTTTGTAATTAAGATTTTTGTCAATATAAAGTGCCACCCCTCCTCCTTTTTTTCTTATTCTGTCTTGGTGGATAAAGTCATATCCATACAATTCAAAATTTCCTTCCT
Organism: Nothobranchius furzeri; assembly: GCF_043380555.1. Classification (NCBI taxonomy): domain Eukaryota; kingdom Metazoa; phylum Chordata; class Actinopteri; order Cyprinodontiformes; family Nothobranchiidae; genus Nothobranchius; species Nothobranchius furzeri. The sequence continues at coordinate 31,497,792 of NC_091751.1, read as the reverse complement.
TTTTATGTGTTATCCATGTCTCTGATATGGCAATGACCGTAAATGGTTTCTTGAATTGTGCTATATATTCCTTGATGGCGTCAAAATTTGCATATAAGCTTCTGCTATTGAAATGAGCTATTGTCAAACTATTTTCTGACTTCATCTTTATATTGAATTGTTCTTCATTGTAATAATTACATTCATGTATTTCATTATTAAAGAAATTGTAATCAGGATCAATATTGCTGTCAAAGTCCCAAAACCTATCTTTACAGCCTATATTTGTGTCAATATGTAGTTCATTTGTCATCCTGTCAATTGTAAATTTCTAATCTCCCTCACACTAATCATGTTTCAAAATCCAAATATCATTGAAAGATCAAGTCCTAAATGAAATTTCATTATCCTCATATTTTAATCTACACATTCCATTCCTCCATCCCATCATCTCTTTCACTGAAATTGATCCAAATCTTCTAAACTTTTAATCACCAGTATCTTTGCTTCTTCTGGAGTTCCATTCAATTTAACAAAAATTTTACAATTTGCAGTCCAGGTACCCTGGATCTTTTTCTGCTTTCTCAGAAAACGGGCTTTCTTTGCAATTTCTGCATTATACTTTGTCAGATGCTCATTTACATAGACCTCAGATCCTTTCAACTTTTTTGCCTGCTTAAGGAGTGAATTTTTCATCTTTCTGCTCACAAATCTCATTAACACAGACACTTTTCCCTTCCTATTCCTACTTGATAAAACATGACATGCTTCAATGTTGTTCTCACTGATTTCAATACCCTTTGAGTGAAAGAAAGTCGTCACCTGCCTTTCCACATGATTCATATCTGTTTCAGTTGGTTCCTCCCCATTATTATTTGCTACTGCTCGAGCATATGATCTAGGTTTTATATCAACTCCTGTAATGACAACATCATTTATTCTTGAATATTGCTCTAGTTCATCCACTCGTTTTTGCAAAATATAGATTTGTTTGTCCTTCTCAGCATTTTGTTGTTTCAGTTTTTTTACTTCTTGTACCAAATCCATAATACTTTTCTGTTGTTGCCTGACTGTTGTAAGTTCTTCAGCCAGAAAGTCAAGTGATTTTTTAATTTCATCCACTTCGTCATTATTAATCCTCTTTGGTCCCATCTTGAAAAACTGTTACTATCAGCAGTTAAACCTGTTCTTGGTAGCTTGTGTTGAGGCCTGTAGTCAATGACTCACCCAGTTGCTAATTGCTGATGTTGAATCCTTTAGCCCAGGTTCCTGAGTTGATGCCTGTAGCCTGTGGCTTTCCCAGATGCTGGTTGCTGGTATTTTTTCCTTTTTAGCCGTTAGTGTTTAGTAAAACCTGGGCTTCCGGGCCTATTGGCCTATGGTATATCCCAGAATCGTTGGTGGTGGTTTGTAGGCTGCTGCTGGCCTGGTGGTGGTTTGTAGGCTGCTGCTGGCCTGGTGGTGGCTTGGTAGCTGCTGCTGGCCTGGTGGTGGTTTGTAGGCTGCTGCTGGCCTGGTGGTGGTTTGTAGGCTGCTGCTGGCCTGGTGGTGGTTTGTAGCTGCTGCTGGCCTGGTGGTGGTTTGTAGGCTGCTGCTGGCCTGGTGGTGGCTTGGTAGCTGCTGCTGGCCTGGTGGTGGTTTGTAGGCTGCTGCTGGCCTGGTGGTGGTTTGTAGGCTGCTGCTGGCCTGGTGGTGGTTTGTAGCTGCTGCTGGCCTGGTGGTGGTTTGTAGGCTGCTGCTGGCCTGGTGGTGGCTTGGTAGCTGCTGCTGGCCTGGTGGTGGTTTGTAGGCTGCTGCTGGCCTGGTGGTGGTTTGTAGGCTGCTGCTGGCCTGGTGGTGGTTTGTAGGCTGCTGCTGGCCTGGTGGTGGCTTGGTAGCTGCTGCTGGCCTGGTGGTGGCTTGGTAGCTGCTGCTGGCCTGGTGGTGGTTTTAGTATAATACAAAGAAAACTGGAGTAATTAAAAATGCTTTTTTAATGATGATTTTGTTTATTAAGAGGACATACTTATCCACACTAACTTACTGTACTTCTAAACCCAATACCTAGATATGGCATTGCAGAAGAATTTTGTCTCTTTCTCTCAGACATATTGGAGGGTTTTATACTATAATAATTTAGATTAAGGTGAAAGTTTGCATGCTCATCTGGATTTTCTGCTGATATATGGTTCCATGAAGTGGTTCTGCAGCAGCCCTAGACCATTACACTGCCACCAACATGTCTGACTGTTGCTACAGTATTTATCTGAAATGCTGTTTTAGTCCAGAAATGCCCTTCAGCACCTTTTGACCCAGCACTTCAGTCCTGGGTCAATTAGAGCTTTAAACATGACCAAAACCTCTATAACATGATGTGGGGAAGTGGTGGAAAAGTCATCTAACCCTAACCCTGGTTGAAGCAAAAAGGAATACACCCCACAACAAAAACTATTACATCTAATATTTGGTGTGACCACCATGAATTTCAAGGACAGCAGCAAGTCTTTTAGGCATGGAATGAACAAGTTGGCGACATATTGCAAAATCTATATTTTTCCATTCTTCAAGAATAACCTCTTTTAGAGCCTGGATGCTGGATGGAGAGTGACTCCAGCTGAACACTGAAAGCATCAGAGGTGTGAAACGGCAGCAGAACGGATTACAACAACCGCTGCACCCACGTGCACACCGAGAGAGTCATGGTCTCAGCAGGTAAGCTGCTTCTCTGCTGTGCTCCTTGCTTGACTCGCAAGATCACAAGATCCCTCGAGGCTTCCACCAACCTCCTTGCAAGATCACATGACGGCTTGAGACTTCAAAGGTTACTGTTTGTTTATATAATCCTCCATTAAACCAATGGATGTTTCAAACATTGTAGTTTGCACTGCAGCCCAGATGTTGAACTCTTGGCAGTAAGTTGTCGCCCATATTATTTGCCAAGAGAATTCACCAGTGTTGCCTTGGCAACCTT
>NC_091751.1:30087363-30127363 GCF_043380555.1 Nothobranchius furzeri | reverse complement strand
AGCTGATTGGCTATCGCAACTAGATCGTCTCTGTTCACTTACAGCGGACAGTGGGCTTCTCGATTGATTCTGAAGGCCTAGAGCAGATTTAATCTGCCTGAAAACACAAGCTAGCTTAAATCTGATTGGATAACACCCAGCCTTGGTATTTTAACACTGGAAGCAGCGCAGCCAAGTGGTTATAATAGGATATAAAGAAAATAGACCAGTAAACATTTTTTTAATTTAAAAATAATTACCAAAGGAAAAAAAATACATTTACGCTTTTGAGTACGTTTAGGCCAGCAGAGAAGGCTTTGCTGGCCCTGACTGCCCACCACTGATATATATGTATATATATGTGTGTGTATATATATATATATATATATATATATATATATATATGTATATATGTGTGTGTGTGTGTGTGTGTGTGTGTGTGTGTGTGTGTGTGTGTGTGTGTATATATATATATATATATATATATATATAAATATATATACTGTCATATTGAACAGGTCATTGTTCATGTGGCTTCGACTCAAATTCACCTGTAATAATAAACGTTTTACTCATAAATTTTTATATTTGTTTAGAAAATTTGAGCTAGGATAACTCCCCTTGCCGTTTTCAGCGACAACAACAGCAACAGTTGGCTTCTGCTCATACAGGTGAGCTGTGGCATCATTTCAAGCTCTCGCTCCTATTCACCAGAGGCGATCCTACATGCAAACTAAAGGGGGGCATTGGAAGGGCACCCCAGAAATTTAACCCCCTCCCCAGGCCAGATAGTTTGTGTGTGTGTATGTATGTATGTATGTATGTATGTATGTATGTGTGTGTGTACATATATATCTATATACTTTTTTTCTTTAGCAGGCCATATTGTGCAGAAGAGAAGATCTAGTTTGTCACCAGACAACGTGAACAAGCTGGTCTGCTTGAGTGACTGGTGGAAGAAGGAGAAATAGAGCTTGGACTGATTGACCAAATGCTACTGACTGTAAATAGTTAATCATGACCTATTCTGTAGACCTACAGTGCAGAATTTGTTGAACTGAATAAACAGCTATTAAACACAAATACTTATTGATCATTATTTATTTTCATCATCAGTTATCATAGTAAAACTGCTTTTACAGTCTGTGATGCATTATTGGAACGAGAAATACGCCTCCATTCTCAGACTTGCTTTTATTCATTATCTAGGTAGCACACACTTATGCCTTTGGCAGAATTTGAATGAGCCATTTTAATCTAGATTAATTCCAAGATTACAGTGAGATTAATCTAGATTTAAAAAATTAATCTATGCCCACCACTAATATATATATATATATATATATATTTTTTTTTTTGTTCATGAGGATGCATTCTCTCCAAATGCTCCAAGGCGCGCACCACATTAGTGCACTAATGACACTAAGGTGGCGCACACCGCGCATACAGGCAAACAAGCTATTTATTTGTAAAGCTCTTTGAAACAATACAAAGATTGACCAAAGTGCTGAACACTAAAAATAAACATAACAAATACAGGTTATAAAAAAATAATTGACCAAAAATACTAAACAAGAACACCACTCCTGACTGAACGCTAGCGAATAAAAGTGTGTCTTTAGGTGAGTCTTAAACACAGCAAGCGATGGAGCCCACCTGACACGAAGTGGGAGGTCATTCCAGAGTGACCTCGGAACAACCAATCTGCCGATCTGAGAGAGCGAGATGGGACATGAGAATGCAAGAGCTCAGACAAATAAAAAGGAGTGCTGTCATTAAAAGACTTACAAACAAATAAAGCACCATCAGCTACTGTCAGCAGGCAAGAGGAGAGACAAAAGGATAGAGTTATCCAACACCGTGAACATTCCTGTAATGACTGACACCTGAGTGGCCTGGCTATATCAAACATTTAGCTCAGCTCACAAGTAGCATCAAATTACCCCACTGATGACTTTGAATCCAGAAAATGTGTGTCTGTAAGGAAGCTTCTACTGAAAGAGGCTGTTTATGGCCTCTGCGCCTACCAGTTGTAAACCTAAATGGGGTTTCATGATAGTGATTTTGTAACGGGAAGAGCCTCAACCTGTTTTGTGAGGTTTTGCAGGCATGTAGACACGTTGATTAGACTTTCCCTTGAACACCAGAATTTCCTCAACAGCATGGCACTCTTCAGGAGGTATGCAGAGAAAATGCTGTCACAATTTGACTTATGTCATTTTTTAAAATGTCATTCACTTTTAAGTAATATCTAGATATAATCACAAAGATAAGACATAAAAGATGTAAATCGATTGGACCTGATGCATTCAAAAATGACCTATCACACTAGAGGGCTCAGGAATTATTGGTGGGACATGCTGGAGGAAGGAGTCTTAGAGTTGACCTGCACCCATTGGGGGTCAATAACACCCTTAAATGCCCTTCATCATTTTAATAATTCAGTATGAGCAATGTTGATAAAGGAAATCAAAAAGCAGTATGAAGAATTTCTGGCAGTTGTATTTAAAAAAAACATTTTAGCTAAAGGATTTCATTTGAATTATGGTTCATATGCATCCCATACCCATTGATCTAGTCATCTAGTAATTACAGTCAATGACTATTTCAAGAACACTGCATCACAATGTAAGATCTATGTTGTTATACAACACATTTCCAGATGTTCATTTTTTCTGTGTAGAGTTTTCTAATGAATTTTCCAGTCCGTCTGATTTTAAGTCCAGTTGTTTATTTGAAGCATCTCTCTATCCTGGTTAAGGTATTCTAAAGGAAACACACCATTATGGGACACATGGCCGAATGGGAACAATGGTGCCCTTGAATTTCTCCTGCTCATTTTGCATGTAATGATATCTAGATTACGCATAATATTATTGTAGGCCCATACGAGCCGATCGTGAGAAAATCCTCCCGTTCAGAGTAGGGGTTTTTATGGAGGCAGTCCATTCTGATGGTGGGTATTGGGAGAAGAACATTCAGAAAGGAGAGGCTAATTAATGTGTGCAGAGGAAAGGAACACTGCAGAGGAGGAAATAAGGCAAATACCACCTTTTACCCTGGGGAAAGAATGGACTATGGCTTTTTTACACTTCTCTGAACTTCTCTCTAGTCTGCAGTCATATTGTATTTCATGGTCTTTCATGAAGAAACTGCCAAGGGTACATTTTATCAAGCCTCCAGATGGCCAAAAAATTGACCACACAACAAGAGTGAACCATCTTCTTTGCTAAATTCTTCTCTAAATGGGCAGACCCCCCTGATGCAATGTGAGACTTTTAAACAGTGATGTAAAAAAAAATCCTCCTTTTGCAGGTTTAAACTCAGTGTTCCAAAACTGGTTAGGTTCAGACATGGTGTGCACCTGCTTATGTTATTATTTGTTGACATTGGCAAGAGAAAACACATGTTGGTCCGTCTCTGCTTCTTGTTTGCTGGCATTGTGTCAAATGATATGCTAAAGGTGGAATCTAAGCTATCAAATAAGGCAAAAAAAGAATACCATTTTGATCGTTGCTTCAACTGGCTCACATCATCATCGTTATCATTTAATGCATAGAGCACATTCCGGCTGTGTCAAGGATAGCCCACAGTGCTGTACACAACATTCATAAAACACCATAAAAACAAATTAACACTCAGTCACAACAAGAATAACAAAAGGAGACGTCCAATCAACGTTACGTGTCAATCCAGTACAAGGCTGATTAAAGCTGCTATAATGAATCTACAGAACAAGATAGGTTTTAACGCAAACATACAGAACACTCACCCCTCCCTTAAGGTATTTTCCCAGAAACCGTTCTGTCGGAAACTCACATTGCCAGAGGAAACAAGCGAGTACCAAACATCAGTCACCATTTTCTAGGTCCAAACATCTTTTGCTGTCCATGACTTCAAATGGTGTTTTTCTTCTTGTCCTAAAGTTGAAGTGGTAGCAGCCGGCTGTTTTTGCTTCTCTGATATTACATGAGTGTGTGATGAGTGGAGGACCCAGAGAACTGTGGTGGTTTGGCAAGACAGACAACCGGAAGGATTTTAGACGAATGTGAGAGAACCATATAGTTCTATGAGGGGTAATGGGTACATATAGAAAAATCGGTGACAGAATCTTGTGGTAGCTCCAAGTGAAAGGACAGCCTGGGAAGGCACTTATGTTACCAGATTGGTCCCATTCATTACATATGATCTAACCCCCCACAGACCAGAGAGGCCCAACCAACCTTGTAACTGATCCGATAAAACCTCATGGTCCTACCGTATCAAACACAGCCAACAAATAAGCCGCAGCAAAAGCATCGTTAGACAATAAAATATTGTTAAGAATTTCAAATAGCAGATTTCTGAGATTTTTTTTTTTTTTTTTTGCTAAACATTAGACCCTTAAACTCAAATCAGGTCCGTATAATCGACGTTACCTCGTCTTCTTTACAAGGACTTCATGCACTCCTCTCTGAGGCCTCTGCTGCTTTCATCCAGAGTTGATCATTCATGCGCTGTCGCGGTTGGTTAGTAAGTGAAAATCTCAACTGGTGACTAGATTTGTATCATATCAACCATATACTATTTATACATTGTGCTGAAGCACTGCATGTTCTATGCCCAAAGTCCTATTCTCCACACACAGTTCTATCTTTTGACATCTGGCTTGGACAGGGCTTCCAGGTACCATGGCGCATCTTCTCAGGAGGCAAATTGCATTCTTATTCCATCTGCATCTCGGAATCATGTGATGAGGCATCAGTGAGCTGCTGGACAAACAAAACCTCACCTTCATCAGAATCTGCTTCGTTCATTTTGTGAAGTAGGCTTAAAGTATGGAGACTTTTCCAGTGTGGCGGTGAAGTGAAGGCCATCCTGATGTGCGTCTTCAGAAATGCAAGAAGAGACGATTCTCCTGCATAGGTCAGTCTGCTTTTACGCACAGCGCTGTGCTGTAATTGTGGCAAGGTGGAGAAACGAGGGCCCTGGCGGGATTCGAGAGTCACGTGCGCTAACCAGTCAGCCAAAGAGACATCCCCTTGGCCAAGTAGCCAGGGCGCATGATCAATCGCGACACTGTGACAGGACGCTCACACTGTCACATCTTCCCCCTCTTTCCACAAGCACGTCCTCGTGCTCACACGTAGGGTGCCACAAACTTCACATCCATGAATCTACTTGACAGTACTACATGGATCCTGCCAACAACGCCAAATGTGGCAAGGTGGAGAAACGAGGGCCCGGGCGGGATTTGATCCCCAGACTCCCGGGTGAGAGTCAAGCGTGCTAACCAGTCAGCCAAAGGGACATCCCTTTGGCCAAGTAGCCAGGGCGCATGATCAATCGGGACACTGTGACAGGACGCTCACACTGCCACATAATTACACAAACAATGCCAATAATGGACAGTTTCACACCTTCCGGCCACATTTGGTTAAATGCCAGTCCTACAGTTTTGGATTGAACACTGGCAAAAGTGCCAATTGCACTCAAATTTAAAGCCACTGTGTCAAAAGTCTTTACTTGTTTACTATTAAATTCTATGTATTACATTCACAAGCTTGCCTATTTTCATTAATAATTCTCCCCAAAGAGTATTCTAAATATTTTTATTACCTTGAAATTTGACATTTTTATAAACATAAACGATGATCGACGCTCCTGAAGCCCTTTTTACAAGACACATGGTGTGTCTAAAAAAAGCAGTATGCCGGCATGGTGATGTACACAATTTGCGGCGTTTGTTACACCCCGCTTGTAGTAATATTGCAGTAATACTCTGTCCCATAAACAGCAATTGCACCTTGGTGCAACAGAGGGAGGTGCCATGATCACGTTGGGTTCAATTGCAATAAAAAGCTTATTTTGTCCAAGATAAACAAAAGTCTGCACAGACTGACCCCATACCCCCTTTATGATGTTTTTGTGTAATCAACGCGTCATCATTCAATCAATATCCCTCTGGGATTAATAAAGTATTTTTGAATTGAATTGAATTTGATTAGTCTTTTGTGAAAAGGACACATATGATCACTTATGAATGACCTTAGGCCCCTGATGCCAGCTCAGCGTTGTGGCAAATTGACGGCATTGTTTTGTAAAACTTGACTATAGTCATGCTCTCTCTTGTAATACCGTTTATGGACATAGAAGATAAACTGTGCTGCGTTTGAGCTTTGACTTTCCCTTGAACCAGGCATGGGGAACCCTGGTCCTCGAGGGCCGGTATCCAGGCATGGACTGGCCTTCTGGTGCACCGGGCAATGCCTGGTGGGCCTCGCGCTTTTTGGGGCCGGTGTTCTGAGGAAAAATAAAAAATAAAAATCTTAAAAGAAAAACTACATTGTAAATATTATGCAGCGGCCCATTGGGTGTTTTTTAACAGGACATTGGGCTAATCGAATGAGATCTCTCTCAGCCATCCTTGATCCGCCCCTCCCTCCTCATCTCATCTCAGATCAAAGTTGTGCAGATTGTGTTTTGAGAGCACGCAAGTCAAAAATGGACAAACCAAAAAAGCATAAAGGGGTGCAGAAAAGCAGTGAGAGAAAAGGAAAAAAAAAACTCCTCCAAGCAGATTCAGCACAATGTGCCAAGATAACAGATAATTTTGCCATTGCATCTACAAGTTCGTGAGCGGCAGCAGTTGCACCTGGGCCAGAGGAAGAAGGAGGAAGATTAGATATTCAGGGAGACTCGTCAGAGGAGAAGCAGAAGGATGAGAAACACAAGTCTCAGCAGGGAAGGATTGAGGAGGAAGAAGAGGTCAGAAAAGCTTCAGTCAGCTCGAACCTGGTAAGATGTGCCGTAGATGTTCATGACGAGGAACGTTCATGAAGATAGGTGGGGGTTAAGTGTGTGCGCGCACAGGAGCGTGTGTGTGTGTGTGCAAGGCGGGAGACAGGTGGTCTGCACAAAAGCTAGCATGCAGAAACACTAACAGAAACTATGAAGGCATGTGATAATAATGAAAAATATTCAGGGATGTATTTAATAATAATTTATAAAATTATTATTATTTTCTTCATAATATTAATAATAATCCATCCATCCATTGTCTGAACCCGCTCTGTCCACGTAGGGTCGCGGGGGGGCTGGTGCCTATCTCCAGCGGTCAATGGGCAATCAGGCGGGGTACACCCTGGACAGAGAGCCAGTCCATCACAGGGCAACACAGAGACACACAGGACAAACAACCATACACACACACACACACACACACACACACACACAAACACCTAAGGACAATTTAGACAGACCAATTAACCTAACAGTCATGTTTTTGGACTGTGGGAGGAAGCTGGAGTACCTAGAGAGAACCCACGCATGCACAGGGAGAACATGCTAACTCCATGCAGAAAGATCCCAGGCTGGGCAGCAAACCCAGGACCTTCTTGCTGCAAGGCAACAACTCTAACCACTGCGCCACTGCGCAGCCCTATATTAATATTAATAATAATAATAATAATAATAATAATAATAATAATAATAATAATAATAATAATAATAATAAATTACAACCAGAAATTGTTAAATGTTATCAATACTGGGACATTTGCAGACTAAAAGTGTCAAATGCTCAACCCAATTATTTATTTCAAACAGACTTCAAATATGAATAATAGCTGTAGAATATGGAGTTATCTGTGATTTCTGTAAAACTGTGTGTGTGTGTGTGTGTGTGTGTGTGTGTGTGTGTGTGTGAGAGGGGAGAGAGAGAGAGAGAGAGAGAGAGAGAGAGAGAGAGAGAGAGAGAGAGAGAGAGAGAGAGAGAGAGAGAGAGAGAGAGAGAGAATTGCCTATATTTAGCCTGTCAAAATAGATGGTTTATCACTTGTAGGTCATAAAAGATGTAGTAAAACTTATATTATTGCCTCTCTTTTCTCTGTTTAGTCAAGCCAGCCTGTTATGATAGAAGAGGAAGAGTCAAAGGGAGATCAGGCATTTGTCGACTATTTTATCCGCCCTCTTTCTACTAAGAGACAGGAATTCTTAAAGTATCACCCACAACAAGATGCCACAAACCCTGTTGTCCAGAGGCTCTTCACTAGACCAGACGACATCGCACGGAAATGGTTGACTTATTGTGGTCAACCTCATGCTTTATTTTGTTTTGTTTGCCTTGCTTTTAGCAAGGCCAATGATCCAAGTATTTTCATTAAAGGCATGACAGACTGGAGGCATGTGCATGAAAGAATAGAGGAGCATGAGAGAAGCATGGCACATAGACAATGTGCTGAGGAATATTTTTTGAACTGCTCCAGAGCAAGCATTGGTCACCTCCTTGAGAGAAGACAGCTGAGAGGACAACGTGAACAGGTTAAGAAGAGATGCCGGGTGTTGGAACGTGTTTATGGCTGTTAAGGTTATAGGGAAGAGAGGCTTAAGCTACAGGCATGAGCACAATGAAGCTACATACACTTTGGAAAACGCCAGTCTTGACCACGGTAATTTCTTAGAAATAATTGGGGAAATATGATGCGTGCTTAAAAGAGCATCTCAACGATGTAGTGGAAAAAAAGTAAGCAGATCCATGCTTCAGGCACACCGGGTAGAGGCTTCCTGATCACCCTCCTGTCCAAGACAACTGTGAATACAGTCATCGATGCAATCAAACATTTAATAGAAGAGAGCATCTCTGCAGACATCAAAAAAGCAGGAATGTTTTCCGTGCAGCTTGACACTACTCAAGATATTACAGGGAAAGATCAATTCAATTCAAGTTTATTTACATAGCGCCAAATCACGACAAGAGTCGTCTCAAGGCCCTTCACATAATAAACATTCCAATTCAGGTCAGTTCATTAAGCCAATCAGAAATAATGTTTCCTATATAAGGAACCCAGCAAATTGCATCAAGTCACTGACTAGTGTCAGTGACTATACAGCAATCCTCATACTAAGCAAGCATAAAGCGAGAGTGGAGAGGAAAACTCCCTTTTAACAGGAAGAAACCTCCAGAGGATCCTGGCTCAGTATAAGCAGCCATCCTCCACGACTCACTGGGGATCGAGAAGACAGAGCACACACACACACACACACACACACACACACACACACACACACACACACACACACACACACACACACACACACACACACACACACACACACACACACACACACACACACACACACACACACACACACACACACACACACACACACACACACACACACACACACACACACACAGTAATGTGTCTATAGTTATATTGTGATGTCTTAGTAAATATTCTATTTGGTGAAAGATACATTTTATTGTATTTATCCTAGTGGATCTATAATGAAACGAATAAACTAGTATTAGCACATCAAACGTCAAGGAAAGCAAAATGTTATTATCAGGAGAGGGAGAATGTATTAGTGGTTAGCAGCAGTGTGCTAGTCGATGGCCCCCTCCATGAGGCCACCACAGCTCAGCAGAACGTCATTGTCGCATCTTCTGGGGAGAAAAACACTTAGAGAAAAAAATAAAGTTAACAGCTGAAATTGCTCAAAATAGTACAGTTAAAGAGCAGATTGTAGAAGAAAGCAGTAGTGTGTGAAAAGTGGTCAGTGTATCCTCCAGCAGTCTAAGCCTATAGCAGCATAACTACAGAGATAACTCTGCATAATCTATCCTATTTAGATGGAGGCATGTTGGAGTCAGGGCAGGGGAGAGTCGTCTTTACCGACTGTACACTCCACCTCCCTCTACTCCCCTCTTGTCCAGATTTAGGCTAACATCAGATTTTAACCATAGGCCCTATCAAATAAAAATGTTTTAAGCCTAGTCTTAAAAGTAGACAAAGTGTCTGCCTCACGGACTAAAGCTGGGAGCTGGTTCCACAGGAGAGGAGCCTGATAACTAAAAGATCTGCCTCCCATCCTAAGTTTAGATATTCTTGGAACCACCAGTAGACCTGCAGTCTGAGAGCAAAGTGCTCGGTTAGGAACGTATGAAACAATCAGATCACGGATGTATGATGGAGTTTGATTATTAAGAGCTTTATATGTGAGAAGAAGGATCTTAAAATCTATTCTGAATTTAACAGGTAGCCAATGTAGGGAAGCTAAGACAGGAGGGATATGATCTCTCTTTGTAATTCTCATCAGAACTCTAGCTGCAGCATTTTGGACAAGCTGAAGACTTTTAACTACATTCTGTGGACTTCCTGAGAGTAATGGATTACAGTAATCCAGTCTTGATGTAATAAATGCATGAACTAGTTTTTCAGCATCACTCCTGGAAAGGAGGCTTCTAATCTTAGCAATATTCCAAAGGTGGAAAAAGGAAATCCTACAAATTTGTGAAACCTGGGATTTGAATGACATGTCCTGGTCAAAGATAACACCAAGGTTCCTTACTTTGTTCTCGGAGATTAATGTAATGCCATTCAGGTCAGGTGATTGGCTAAGCAATTTCCTTTTCTGGATTTCTGGTCCAAAGATGAGAACTTCCGTCTTGTCTTGATTTAAAAGCAAAAGTTCAGAGTCAAGCCTGTAATCTACCCAACCGATCAGGTTCATCAGGGTTAATGGATAAATATAACTGAGTATCGTCAGCATAACAGTGGAAGTTTATCCCATATTGTCTAATGATTTTACCAATTGGGAGCATATATATAGTAAAAAGAATTGGTCCAAGCATTGAACCCTGTGGTACTCCGCAAGTAACCCTGGAGTATGAAGAAGATTTGTCATGTACATTTACAAAATGAAATCTGTCAGACAGGTAGGATTTAAACCAGCCTAACGCTGTTCCTTTGATCCCTACAACATGTTCAAGCCTTTCTAAAAGAACATTGTGATCTACTGTGTCAAAGGCAGCACTGAGATCTAACAAGACTAGAACAGACACAAGATTCTTATCTGAGGCCATGAGAATATCATTTGTAACTTTTACTAATGCAGTTTCAGTGCTGTGATACTCTCCAAAACCAGACTGAAATTCCTCAAACAGAGCATTAGTGTTTAAATGCTCACATACTTGGATGGCCACTATTTTCTCCAGGACTTTGGATCAGTGTTCTGTCATTTTGAGGTACGTCACTGATGCAGTCCATGAAAGGCTTGTTGCACTCATACAATGCAGCACAACAGGGCAGTCTTTTGTGACTGTTAACTGAAGTACTTGAGCGTCTCAAGTTGGATATAGGCCTGTGCATCAGCAACTCCACAGATGGAGCCTCTAATATGCAGGGTCAATACAAATGTTTCTCTGCATTAATGGCATCCACAAACCCCGCCCATCTACATGTGTGGTGCTATTCACATGCACTTAACCTTGTGTTGACAGAAACCACCCATAGTGTCATTGAAAGTGGATCACTATTTGACCTGCTGAATGACATTGCTGTATTTATCAGGGAATCATACACAAGAGTGGGCGTGTGGGAGACTGAGAGCCAAGACAAAAGGCACAAACGCATTTCGCCAATTGGAGAGACGAGATGGTGGGCCAAACATGATTCGCTGAGGAAAGTTTTTAGAAACTACGGCAGACCTGATGGTGGTCTTTATGTTGAAGTGGTGTCCACACCGTCTGCCATAATGAACCTGAAGACACTTGCAACAAATACACGAAATAAAGCCAGAGGATATCGAGATAGCACAGTTTCATATCGGAGTAAGCTAACAGCTCAGTTATTTCTCTGGATATTTGAGATCACCTCACCACTGTCAAAATACCTACAGACTGGAGGAATGGACATCCTCTCAGCACACAGACTCAGAAATTGCCTGTCTGCCAGCAAGATGGAAGCCTTTATGTTGACGGCCACTGAAAAGGATGTCCTTGTGTCCCTTGAAACTGACAGTGATTAACAGAGTTGCAGAGAAAAGCAAATTACTGAAGAAACTTCTCTTGTAAGGTGAGATTTACGAACAATATAATTGTGTTTAAGTAGTGAATTACATTTTGTGACATAATGTAATGTAATTTTTGCTTTGTTTTGTTGTCTCTCACAAGGTTCTCTTGCTGCTTTCAGTTGTTAAAGCTCATACTTGTTCAGTTTCTTTGTCTTGCTACATATTTGAGGATTGTTGGAGGGCCATTCAACAGTTCTCAACCAGTATGCACCTTTTATTAGACTTTAGTCAAAAATATCTTTTTGGTTTGTGTATTAATCACTTTTTTAATCAACCTGACTCTTCCTCTTTAAGGCTACCCTGTCCACTGGGCCCCAGGGATGTTCCAAGGATGTGTCTTTCATTAGTGTGGACTTCACAAGCATTTTCCTACATTTGTGAGTTTACTACACTGAACACGCTGTTTTGTGTTGTTAACATTCAACTGGGTAGTTCTTAAGTCCACTGCCTTTACCGTGTGACTGAAATAGATGCAACCAGTCAGGGCTGGCCAGAGGTCTTTAGCTGAACTAAATCTGGGACCCGGTTAGGAACATCAGAACTTCTAACAGCATCTTAATGCAGATCTTTTGGAATCTGAGAGAAGGGGACAAAGGTTAAAAAGCTATCACAGATAATTGGTGATTGAGACTGAGATGTATTTCTGAACAACCTGAGCTCAAACACCAAAACTAATAGATTAGCCATCAAACTATGAAGATTATATTTTTATAAAGTAAGCTTAAATGAATATATTTTTTATTTTCTTCATTTATTAACATTGAAACTGTCAAATGAAGTTTAACATGATTCTTATGAAACTAATTTAAAATTGCCCATCTCGTCTCTGTTACAGTTCAAGAATTTACGGGACCTCGGATGGTTTGGGGGTCTTGTGGAGCGGCTTTATGTTCATCTATTCTTCAGACTGGCTCTGAATGCAACCAACCATTCTTTCGCTTTGACACATTAGGGCACATTTAGAGTGAAGGTTTGAACTTTCCAGATGTGGAGTTGACATGCATTTCCTCTTTTTGTTGTGAGTACACTGATTAGCACTTATTTTAATTCTAGAAGAGACCGTATCAGAATAATTTAGAATGCTAACATAAAACTCTGCTTTCTTCTCGAAGGACCATGCAGCCATTTGTCTCGGTACAAAGTAAGCTATTATCTCTCTTTTCACCTGTACATTATTTAAACTACACTGACTGATCTTTGATCTTTCTTTTCTGTCCTGTATCTATATTTTTTCTCTGTTGCTGCTTTGATGAATAGCTCTTAATTTCCCATGGGTATGTGCTCTTTTACTGAAGGCACAATAATGTTTATATTTGATTAAAAACTGGAGACATCTTTAGCAGTTTCTTTGACTTCCACTTTAACGTCAGGATTTGTGACACTGTAAACATTCTCCCAAGAGTAAAGGCTCTGTGAGTAGTATAGTCTACTGCACTTTATTTAGATTTTAAAACTACACAGCGTGCGGGAAATATATCTTGGTATGCCATGTGCCTTTGCAAATCGTATAAATAATCATGGTGGGCTGCCACGGGCAAAAATGCCAGGGCCATTTTTTGTTCCAAGTCCAGCCCTGGCCGGTATCCTGCATGTCTTTGCTCCAACACTTCTAATTCAGTGGTTGATTCACCTGTTCAGCAGCTCATCAAGCTCTGCAGAAGCCTGTTAATCACCTGCTGATTGAAATCAGGTGTGCTGAAGCAGGGTTGAAACTAAAATACGCAGGATAGCGGCCCTCAATAGACCAGGGTTCCTCACCCCTGCTCTAAACGTTGTGAGGGGTTGGCGCCGGATCTTTCTGTGGCAGCCTTGCAGGAATCAGCAGAAACATAAATAAAATGCATGTGGGCTGCTGTAGATTTTAAATACCTACTTTCAATATGGCGCTAAGGAGTAGAATATTTTTACACACTGGGGCTTTAAATAAATGTCATAAGGCACGTTTTCATTGTCAGAACTTCGTGATAAATTCCAGGAGAGGGAAATTTGACTGGGATATTCGATGGTCTGTCCTCTTAGCTGTTGGGTCACCAAACAAATTCAGCTCTTTCAGGACTTTTCACTAACTTCAGCATGTTGCGACTGCTTCAGCAGTGAGTGATGTCACTGATCTGTACTAAACAGCATCCACAGTAACATTAGAAGTTTTATTTGACAAAGTACAGCAATTTAATCCACATTCCGAGGACCGGGATTGCTGCTGTGTGTTGTAAAACGTGGCGTTCAATGACCAGAAGAAGTGCCATTTTTTTATGGAGTTCTGTGAGACAACAAAGCCCCGTTAATGATGTCATTGTGGGGGAATTCTGCATCAGTTTTCACTGTTGGGAGTTCAGTAATGGAGATTTTAAAGCAGCAGGAATGGTGCTTACTTGCTTGTGTGAGTTTTGCTCCTTTCTGGAAGACATCTGGTTGCCTGACGTCTTTAAGATGCCAAATGCAGAAAAACTTAAAGAACGGTCACAATACTTCAAGCAAAGATAGGGGTGCCACAGAGTTTTGGGGCTGTTCCTGTGGGACCTTTGAGGGGGTAGGTAGTGGTACATGAATATGATACAGGTGTTAAGTGATATTGTTACATCTCTTTTATGTGTGTGGTTAATTAAGAACATTTCTTGCCTTATATACTCCAAGAACAAGATATAAACACTGGGGCGACCGGGCTTTCTGTGTAGCAGCACCCCGACTGTGAAACAGGCTCCCTCTGGACTTACGCTCTATCTCTGACCCTGGCCTTTTTAAATCTACACTCAAAACCTTTTTATTCAGGAAAGCTTTTAATGCACAGTAATGTGCATTTTTATAAGTGTTTTTATCTCACTTGGGCTTCTCGTCTGATTTGTGTGTTCTTATGTTTTCTTTACATTTGAGTTTTTATGCGATCTGTTAAGCACTTTGGCTGTATAGTTGACTGTTATAAAGGGCTACATAACCAATAAATGATGGTGATGACGATGATAAACTACACATATCTATGAAACAAGTCCACTGCATAAACGTAATACTGATAACAACACTGTACTGCTTATATGATAAAATTAATGGACACAAATGAAGAAATTAAATTGTGTGTGTTTGTGTCACGCTGACGGGCAGGAGGTTTGAACCCAAGATGCAGAACACCAGATCACGCAGACAGGAGCGGAGGTAAAGAAATAAATTCTTTATTCTCAAGGCTTAATCCAGCAGTTAAAAACAAAAAAAACTGGTTTCAAAAACAGGAGCAAGGACTCAGGCAAAACACAGGAGGACACAGAACAGCTCAGACAAACACAATGGACCGACAAACACTGAAGGACAAGACAGGGGTTTTAAACACAGAGGGAGGTGATCAGGGGAACAGGTGACAGGTGTGCGTAGTGAGAGCTGGAGGGAAGGCAGGTGCATACAATAATCTAAATGGTGGAAAGAAACAAGCAGAAGGGCAGATAAACCTATAAAACACGGATAACTAAACCTAAAGGCTGAGGGCAAATTTAAACAACAAATAGCTAGAGGGATGAGGGGAACTAATATAAAATCAAGCGGGGACTAACAGGGAGTGATAAGGAGGACACAAGAGGAGAGCCTGGAGTGGGGACAGGAGGGGGCTGGGGAACAAAGAGACACAGAATATGACAGTGTGTGTGTGTGTGTGTTTGCATTAATGTGTGTGTTCATGAATGCGGTTCACACGTGCAAACATCAAAGAACAATGGAGAAATCCACCAAAAAGAAAAGTTAAATGATTACATATTCATTTGGTATAAATGTTTGTTCACCACCGGTGGCTACCCCTCTGAGATTTTATCCCAAAATGGACATTTTCCTTTTGCAAACTTGGTTAAATCAAGAGAAGAGACTTACCATTTGTAAATGCATTAAGACTGTTTTCTTTCCCTTTTCGACTGCAGCAAGGTGTGCTGGCAGCAGCAGGAGCATCTGGGATGCCGCTCAAGATAAACAAATATGAACCGGAACAGAAAATTAAAAATGAATGAAGGCCAAACTGGTTAATATCATTTAGCTCAGTTTTTTAGGTGGCATTTAAGTGCAGGTCTTACTTACTTATTTTCTTGCTCTTCTGGGGGTGCTGTGTTTTAACCACGAACAGTGGTCTCCAAAAGCCTCGTGCAGGACTCCCAGCATTCCCAGAGTAAAGCCGGGCGTACACTGTGTGACTTTTTCACTCGCAGCGTTCAGCTTCAGCTCAAACTGTATGACTTCCTCGCAGAGCAGATCTCACGAGTCGTGTGCTCACACTGTACGACCCAGTTCTCGGATGCGACCTGACTGCTCACACTGTACGTCTGGTAGCAACACGTCGGCCCTAAAAATATGCTAAAAATAGCAGTTTTTACTCAACACGTCAGACTTTTTTGTCTTGTCTTGCCTGTTGTCCTTCAGGAGTGCTGCAGGAGGACACATAGGGATGTATGGTGGTTGGATGAGGAAAACGAAATAAAGAAAGAAAATCTGTGTTTTGTGATCAGTTTAATTTGACATGAACACGACAAACACGCTTTCTTGACAATGTTTGTGAGTAAAAAAACGTGTAGAAACAAAAACGAACTGCGTGTGTTATTAGGGAAATAGTGAGTGAGCGGTGTTGATGCAGGATTGCGCATGCGCCGTGAGCGGTTCTGATGATTTTTGGGTCACAGCTGCTCGCAGCGCCGCTTCAACAGTGCGATACCCTCACGAGGGACGAGCAAAATATTAAACACTCCAGAAGTCCGTGCGACCTCACGACTGCTGATCGGCAGCTGGTCACGTGGTGTTAATCGCCTCTCGTAACCCCCTGTACACTACACGACTGCTCGGCGCAAAACTCGCCCCGATGTCGTGGATTCTCGCACGACTGGAAAATCGGCTCAAAAAAGTGAAAAAGTCGCACAGTGTACGCCCGGCTTAAGCAGGACGATAGTCTAAGATTGCCTCCAGGGGGTCGTACCACTCACGAGTTTTGCAGTTTTAATTTTAGTTTTAATATTATGCTGCAAGCCTTCAAACCCTTTCTGAACATCTTTGGTCAGATCGAAAGTCAGAAGCCCTTTTACTTCCTTGTCAGTCCATATGTCACAGGTTTAGTCCATTTAGCTGCTGCGCTGTAATACGGGCAACTGTATTGTTTTAAAAATGTGTTTTTTTTTTATTTGCAGAGCCTCCACGGGTGTTGCTTATGAGTTCACCAAAAACCTACATCAATAAAAATAGTTGCCACCTAGATTTTTGCTGGAACCACGAACAGACCCTGACTCAGAGAAAGAGCTAAAATGGTTATAGGAAACTGGTTCTTATCTGTTCCAATGTGGGAAACGTTGGCCTGGTTGCTGAAAGGTTACAGGAACTACAAAAGGTTCCTACAGTCCAAAAGCAGCTATGTGAGGATACAGGGATGTCTCTGACAGGCTGGTCTGCAGTACAGGGGTCCCACAGGGAACTGTGCCTGTTCACCCTCCATACTGCAGAACTCTCCATTACCTCCCAAGGCTGACATCTACAGGCATTCTCTGTTGACTCTGCCATAGTAAGCCTTATCACCAGTGAAGATGGCTCAGAGTGCAGGTGGCGGACACGTGACTATGTGGACTCCATGCTCTTTACAGGAAGGGTCCGAGCAGACTATGCTCTGGAGACATAGGTCTTTTGGAGTGCCGGGGACATTCTTGAAGACCTTCTTTGATCCTGTGGAGGCATCAGCAGCTTCTTCACATCTGAGAGTTAGATCAGTTGGTGAGGAATGCCAGCTCTTTCCTAGAATGTCTCGTCAACCCAGTGCAGAAGAACCCTGGCAAAAATAACATCACTAGCCATGTTTACATGCGCATATTTAATCGGAGTGAGGAAATTTGGCACATGTAAACGCAGCTACTGTTGGACAGCATCTCCCACCCAATGATGCTGCTACAGAACTGGAGAGCTCTGTCAGTGACAGACTGCTGCATCCTAGACACACAAAAAGCATTGTCGTAGATCCTTCCTTCCACCAGCTGTTCGCCCTCATAACCACCACTGCTTCCAACTTCATGTGTTTACATGCCTGATATTATTTGAAGGTTTTTTTTTTTAATTCACAAATACTTGTGCATGTAGTACATGTTTCTTCACTTGTCTCAATTTTAATACTAACCTTTTGTGGTTGCACATAAATCTAAATATGGATTTTTTTTCTTCCCTGATGGCACGACCATATTCCAAGATGACAATGTCAGGATTCATCAGGCTCAGCTAGTGAAAGAGTGGTTCAGGGAGCATGAAACATCATTTTCACACATGGATTGGTCACCACAGAGTCCAGACCTTAACCCTATTGAGAACCTCTCGGATGTGCTGGAGAAGGCTTTGTGCAGCGGTCAGGTAGCCTAGAGAACTAGACCAAATTCTTGCTTTGTAAAGTTTGGTCTAGGCATGCTCAATTGGAACCTCCACAGCTCCTACCAGGACTCTGGCTGGCCAATCACAGCTCTCTAGAGGGGTTTCAAACACATAAAGAGCTGTGATTGGTCCATAATGGTGGGCCAATCATAGTGCTCTTTCTGCTTAGTGAACAAATCACAGAGCTTTATCCGCTTTGTGGGCCAATCAGGGCACTCTACATGCCTGGTGGGTGGGATGATGCAACAGAGTGAAACAAGAGTATGTCACATTCTTTGTCCAGTGGAATGCGGAGATCATTTGAAAGACAACGGTAGAACCCGCCCCACAACCGAGAGCCGTCAATGGAGCGTTGCCAGACTAAATAATACATTTATTTAGTCTGGCTTGCCAGGCTAGCGGTCAGGTCTTCAATGAAAGATCTAGGTGAGACATTAATGCAACACTGGATGGAGATACATCTGGTGATGTTGCAGAAGCTTATCGAAACAACTCCACAGTGAATGTGTGTCCTAATCAAAGCTAAAGGCAGGCCAACGAAATCTTAGAGTGACCTCTTTTGGTAGCGATTTTTTTTTGGGCCGGGCAGTGTGGTTCTGTTAAACTGACAGAAATAAAAAGATAGTTTTGTGTTGGCAGTTAAGCTGACCATATTGAATTATAGAAGAAGAAGTTTAATAAATATATGACTCTTCCACAGTAAAGACTTCCACTCCTCTGAATACTCTTGTACATCAAACACTGACTAGATCAGTGTTCAGAACTAATCCAACCTCCATCAACAGTTTTTAAAGATCATCAGACTGAATGAAGAATGGTGAAAACCTCCAAAACGTGATTCAGCTTGCTATTCAAATTGATCATATGTGCAACCAGTGATCCCGTAAATATAGTTTTTGCATCATCTTAACTGATTCCAATAAAATTCCCTGTGTGTAAATATCTCAGATGCCCCACCTTCCCTGCGCTGCTGATAATTTCTCCTCTCTGGCCCTTCTCCTAACCTGAGTGGGTGGAGCACTAGCAGAAGCATATATAGGGTAATATGTGTGGGTCAATGTGCAGAGGCTCTAGCCTAGTGAACTAGACCAAATTCTTGCTTTGCAAAGTTTGTCTGGCTTGCCAGGCTACAGAGGCTCATGTAGAGGCCAGCGTAATCACCTTTCAGATCAGCATAGAGAACAAAGGAGCTCTACCTTTTATCCCAAACCAAAGTCAACAGGGCAGGATTCATGGGAGGCATTGCTAACATTCTTGAAGGCAAAATGAAAAAAAGGAGTCACTGACACTTCTAACCCAGGTTTGGGAGATGTAAAGAGTAGAAAACTACCTATCCCCTGCTTCTTGCCTTCCACTTCTTCCTTGTTTCCTCCTTGCCTTTGTTTAAGTTCACCTCCTCCTCACACGTAGCTGAACCAGGGTAATTAATAACCCCAAGGTGCTGTTTGCACAGATGGACCTCTTCCCCCAGATTTGGCTGCCCTTTTCACCAATGCTATTTCCTCTCTCCTGTCAGCCTGAAATATCACATGCTCTGTAAACTCTGATATTCACTGAACATGCCAAGCTCAGCAGCACTGCTGTAAGAGCTCGACTCTGTGATTTGGTTAACCTAGGTTTTGTTCAGGAAGGATTTTCACCCTTACATCTGTTCATTATGTGGATGGCAACAAAATGATCAGAAATCAAAAGGATAATTGTTGGAGAGAAAGCTGCAAGTGATGGCAGTAGGAGGATGGGAGTGGAGACATTTTGGCCAGGGATGTCAGAAAGGAATCAGTGAATAACTTGGCTTGTTTCTTTGTGGTGAGAACAGCATGGGCTGGAGGCCGAAGCCAGAGCCCACAATGTCTAGCCTGGAAGGTTCTCTCATTAGAGAAGATGGAGTGTGCAACCTCCTGGGATCGGCTGCACTCATGAGAGCCCTGGGAACACTCTCAAAATGCTGTCTCAGGTAGAAAGAGATGTTAATTTAGATTTGTAACAATTTTTTTAAGTTTTCTTCCTTTGTTTCTGTTTCTGGTGTTTGTAGTGATGCCTGTAATTACCATGGGAACATCCCACCCCGCTGTGTTTTTGAATTTGAGAATGTGTCAGGGAATATCTAGCAAGACATGAGGCAAGCCTCTGTTCTGTTTCCAATACTAGAAAAGTCCCCTTTGAAGAAATGCAGTAGAAATGCCAGTGTTTTTTGTTCAAACATTGGTTTTATAACTCTCAAGGAGCCGAGCTGAGCTGGTTGGCAGGAAAATGACAAAGCACAAAGAGGGAAGTATAGAAGAAAGGCTGAGGTTATAAATGTTCCAGTGAGGGGTCTCTGATCGTCAGACCATGGTCTCAGAGGTGGCTTTAACTGTTTCCCTGTAAAAGGAAGGGGGAACATGTTAAATCTGTGTACTCTGCAGTAAACTATAAACCATCAGGAGCTTTAATAAGAGCAAAGCACATGTAATTGTAACAATCAAAAAGTCATTTGGATGTAGAAGTGATTTTTTCCAAGATTCTCCTGTCAAATGGATCTAGTAGAAGCCCACAGAGCCCCCAGAACTGACCAAACCTTTTCTTTGCAGGAATACCCATCCACTAACGGATAACGGAAACATGTTTTAGGTTAGCTCGTGAATGACTTGTGAATGTGGGTGTGCAATGATCAGATTTCTCTGAGAGCCTGTCTCCGAGTCACTCCTCAGAACATGTGCATGGCTCGTTCGTGGTTATATTAAAAAAAATGTGTACAGAAATACTTTTGTATTATTAGTGCATGACTACGACCTCAACCCATGGGCTTATTCACGGTAGAAATACACAAGCTCATGCAGAAAAAACACTGACTCTGAACTGTCAAAACAGACACAAAAAGCTTCAAGACATAAAAGCTTCACCTGGCAAGAATATTTGACCAAGACTTTAGGGTTGTCATAGAAACCCGAATGTTGTGACATGCATTTATCGTGTAAAATGATTTTAGAATATCATTATTACATCCTAGAAGACTCAATAGTAGTTGGTACATTTTAATAAGTCAAAACTAAGAGCTTGATCTTCAGTTTTGGATCAGGCCATACTCAACTACCAATTTCTGTTTTACATCAGCCACCAATTATTTTGCTGAGATGAAGAAGCGATTCAGTGAAAATCTGACTGTTTACAATTTCTGCATACATTTCACTTTACTAATGTTGAAATAAAGACTTATAGCTTAAGAAACCAAATTTGCATTGGAAAGAGATGCAGTGTTTGTATTTGTTTGTTGGGCTGCATGATGGTGCGGTGGGGAGCACAGTTGCATCGTAACAAGAAGGTCACTCCAGGAAATCGAATCTCAATCTGCCAAGGATTACCAGCAGAAGGAGACCCATGGTGATGGTATGTAGGAAGCATAGAACCCACGCCATCCCGTCCACATTTCATACAGATTTTCTCCTCTCAGTAACGCACCCACTCATAAGCCGACTCTGATCATTGGCAGCTCCACAGTCACAAACGCGACATTAGAGACTCCAGCAACCATAGTCTAAATTTTTTTGCCATAGGCCAGAGTGGGCGACATTAAAGTCTCTTTACAAAGTTTTTCTCTTATCCTCGCTTCTAAACGGGCAGTGGTGAGGCCCCTGCTGAAGAAAAGAAATTTAGATTTTAATGACTTAAACAATTATCGACCAGTATCCAACTTACCATTTTTAAGCAAAATTTCAGAAAAGCTTGTTTTAATTCAACGTAATGATTTTATCGACACCCATAATGTCTTAGAAAAATTGCAGTCTGGTTTTAGGGTGAACCACTGTACCAAAACGGCCCTTCTGAAGATTTTAAATTATTTTAGAGTAAATTATGATAAACGGAAGGTGACTGTGTTGGTTCTACTGGATCTAAGTGCTGCCTTTGACACAGTAGACCACACTATTCTTTTAACTCGTTTGAAATGGATCAGCCTCTCTGGTGCTGTTCACCAATGGTTCACTTCCTACCTCACAGACAGGACTTTTATGATGAATTTGGATACCTGTTCTTCTAGCGTTCATGGGATTACATGTGGTGTGCCCCAAGGTTCAATTTTAGGCCCAGTGCTGTTTAACATTTATATGCTTCCTCTTGGCAGGAGACATGGGGTACATTTCCACAGTTACGCTGATGATACACAGTTGTACATCTCTGTGTCTCCTGATGACACATGGCCAATAGGCATACTTTTTAACTGCATTTTAGACATCAAATCCTGGAGGCAGAAAACTTTCTCCAGCTCAACCAGGAAAAAACGGAAGTTTTAGTTATCGGTCCTGGGGCCCAGAGAGAGAATCTTTTACCAAAATTACAATCACTGTCTCTTAATCCATCTTCACAAGTAAAGAACCTGGGTGTCATCTTTGACTCTGAGCTGACTTTCATCCATCATATTAAAAATATCACCAAAATAGGTTTTTATCATCTAAAGAACATCGCTAGAGTCCGCCATCTCTCGGGCCAATACGGAGACGCTGATGCATGCTTTTATCACCAGTAGGATAGACAACTGCAATGCCATGCTTTCTGGTCTTCCTAAAAAGAGGATTTCAGGTCTACAACTTCTACAAAACTCAGCAGCACGTGTCCTGACAAAGACCAGGAGGTGGGAGCACATCACTCCAGTTTTAGAATCCCTGTATTGGCTCCCCGTATGTTTCAGGATCGATTTCAAAATACTTTTAACGGATTTTAAGTGTCTTAACGGTCTTAGGCCTTCTTATCTTTCAGAACTACTTATACCGTATGAACTCATACGGTCTCTGTGCTCCTCTGGCAGCCGTCTCCTTGTCATCCCTAAAGTGAGACACATATTCACGGTGAGGCGTCCTTCCAGTACTACGGTCCTCGCCTCTGGAACGAGCTGCCAGGGGACCTCAGGGCCACAGAGAACGTTCATGTTTTTAGAAACAGGCTCAAGACCCATCTTTTTAGCTTAGCTTTTAACTGATTACTATCAATTTTTAAATAAATTAATTAATTAGGTTATTTATTTATTTATTTATTTAGTTTATGCATTCTTTCTTTATACATGCCATTTTTAAACAGTTTTTTTAACTATAGATTCATGAGCAACATTATTTTAATATCTATATAACTTTTTATATTACAATTCTCATTTTAGCTCTTATTATTTTATATTTTAACCTTAATTTAACCTTTTTCCAGTGATTCCTCTGTGGATGCCCTCTGCCCTGGAGGCGGTGGTTGGCTGTGGAGGCCTGGGTTATTTCCAGGTGTGCCTGGGTGGAGGTGGGGGTCCCTGCCCTCCCTGCCCAGGGTGCCCTGTGTTGTTGCCTCGACTGCTGCTGTGGATCTGCTGCTGTCAGGGCGGATGGCTCCCCTGATGGCATTTCTTTATCCTTATCTAAGCTGGTTTGGCTCATCAGCCCATCGTGTTTTTTTTTCCATGGGGGGTGGGGGTGGGGGTGGGGCATGTGTATGTGCGTGTGTGCCAGAGGATGAGTGTTGTGAAGAGGTTTTTATTGTCAGACTGTTTTAAAAATTCTGGGGATGTTTTTCTTCACTTAAGTACCTCCAGGTTGAGTGACTTATAATTACCAGATTATTTTTTGAGTTGTCAGTAGATAAATTTGGCGAAAATGCGTCTTAAGTGTGGATGTTTGTTAACAAGCTTAGAAAGTTTACAGAACTATATTGACAGAGTTTTTGAGTTTTTCGTTATGGGTCAGAAGAAATCAGCAGCTGAGCCCGAAACACCTGGGACCAAGAGGAGCCGTCCTCAGGACTCGCTTGAGGCCTCATCTTCCCGTAAGGAAATATTAGATTTATTGGATTCTATAGATAAACGGCTTCTGGGATTTGAGGGGCGTCTTCATCTGCTTGAGGTTCTACACCAGGAGTTTCAGAACCTCTGTCAGTCTCTGGAGTTCAGCCAGGAGCAGGTGGAGCGGCTCGCTGCTGAGAACGCGTCTCTGCGGGGGTCTGTTTCTTCCCTGGAAGAGGGAATGACGCAGATCACCCTGGACAACAAGATTCTGAAGGAGACGGTTTTGGACCTTCAGGCCCGTAGCATGAGGGATAATTTGGTGTTCGCAGGCCTGTGGGAGCAGGAGGGAGGGGCGGAGAACTGCGAGCAAACGATAAAAACTCTCAGAGAGTTCAGACGCTTTTTCCTCAGCTCCCTTATCTGCTTCCCCAAGGCTCTCTGCCCTGTCTGCCTACAGAGCACTTCTCTGCATTTCTCCTGAAATCACTACTTCTTTTTGGAAAATGGACTTAATTAAGTGGTCATTCAACACGATTGATAAGATTTTTCTACGATGAGAACGGAGAAGGGGGCTCCCACCTGTCCCGAGGGGACATTCGCAGCGGGATATGCACTCGATTCTTGGGAGGTTTGGCGAATCGTGTGCCTCTCTCAGTTGTCCATCGAGGACGTGGAAGATTTGTGGATATTCGGCCTGATGATCACTGGATTTCTTCTGATTGGAGTGGGAGGATATCTGGTTTTCTGGAAATTTGGGAAGACGGGATCGATTGGAGTGTGACCCGCACCCACGGAATGTGCCGCCCGTGCGGTGACCTCACAGACTGGGACGTTACTCGAGGTGAACCGTAAGCTGGACAATGTCCTCGCGGCGTTGCCTGTGTTAGTGAGCAAAATGGATGTCATCTCGGAGAGGGTCGCTGGACGGTGTGGGGATGTTTAGAACGCATAATTGGCTTCACTTGTGGACATGAATGACCACTTAATAGACTCCAAGGCAGGGAGGAAAATTATCTCTGTCTGCCCTCAACAAAGTCTTGTTTATCCTTATCTGACGCCAAGGCTGCCTCCAAGGCTGCCATCATCACACCAGCCACGAAAGGAGGAATGCTGACAGATGCTGTGTCCCGACCTTCCCCCCCTGCCTTCAGATTGTGACTTCGGCTTCGAGGTCATCGACCTGCAGGAAACTCAATGCGCTCTCTGTCCCTCATTTCTCCCTCCCACCTGTTTGACTGCAGCTGGCTGAAGCGCCATACTGGCAGCTCCTGTTGGAGGATTCAGGATTCCCCCCCCCCACCCCCCACCCCCCCCCCGACTCCCTATCGGAGCCTGTGCAAAAACCAAGTATCTCTAAGCTGGAAGCCAAAAATCCAAAAAACAGATAAATATCTGGGGATCAAAAACTCTGGAATAAACACAGAGGGACGGAACTGACAGAACTACAAACAACATTAATGGACCGACACAGGACAAAGACAAGGCAGGGCTTAAATAGACTGGGAGAGGCAATCAAGAAAACAGGCAGCAGGTGTGCGGAGTGAGCTGCTGGAGGGAAGGCAGGTGATGATAATAATCTAAATGGGGAAACAGAACAGAGAATGGCAGATAACCCTAAAATACAATATTTAAACCTAAAGACTGAGGGAAAGGCTCACACAAACTATCTGGAGGAGGACATAATACCCACACACATACACACACACAAACACAAAAACTCTGACACCTATAAACAGAACTGGGAAATGACCAAGCGCGCGCACACACACACACACACACACACACACACACACACACACACACACACACCGAGAGCAGGGGACTGAGAGGCTGGGGGCTACAAGGACAAAAAATGAAGGCCTGGAAGGGCTGGGGAGGAATGAGATGACACGGGACCTGGGAGGAATAATTGTACCGGTACTACATAAGACACAAAGACTGAGACGAAGACAAGGACACATGTGGGTGCTATGAGAAACAAAAGGGAATCTAGAGAGGGATGGAGGGCACCAGGAGGCACAAAAAAGGACGCAGACCACGACAGTACCCCCCCCCCCCCCCCCCCCCCCTAAGGGGCAGATACCAGACGCCCAAAACAAGAACAAACAACAAGCACAAAACAAAACACAGGACACGAGAAAACCAGAGGGAGGGAGAAGAGGGAACCAGCAAAACACCACCCAAAAAAGGGCGGGAGAGGAGGGGACAGAAAACCCCGGGAGACCGGCAACTGGGAACCAGAAGGCGGGACCGGAGAAGCCTAGGGCGCCGGCGGCGGGGAACCAGGAGGCGGGACCAAAGAAGTCTAGGGGGCCGGCAACGGGGAGCTAGGAGGCGGGACCGGAGAAGGCAAGGGAGCTGGCGACGGGGAACCATGAGGTGGGACTGGAGAAGTCTAGGGGGGCAGCGACGGGGAACCAGGAGGCGGGACCAGAGAAGTCTAGGGGGACGGCGACGGGGAGCCAGGAGGTGGGACCAAAGAAGCCTAGGGGGCCGGTGACGGGGAGCCAGGAGGCGGGACCAAAGAAGCCTAGGAGGCCATCGACGGGGAACAGGGGGTCTTGGAGGAGGATGAGGAAGGATCTCCGGAGACTTGGATGACTGGAAGGCTTAAGACAGGATCATCAGGGGTGACTGGAAGACTTGAGACTGAGAGACTTGGGGTGACTGGAAGGCTTGAGACTGAGAGACTTGGGGTGACTGGAAGGCTTGAGACAGGGAGACTTGGGATGACTGGAAGGCTTGAGACAGGGAGACTTGGGATGACTGGAAGGCTTGAGACAGGGAGACTTGGGATGACTGGAAGGCTTGAGACAGGGAGACTTGGGATGACTGGAAGGCTTGAGACTGGGAGACTAGAACACTTGAGATATGGGGAACAGGAACACTTGAGACAGGAACACTTGAGACTTGGGGAACAGGAACACTTGAGACAGGAACACTTGAGATATGGGGAACAGGAGCACTTGAGACAGGAACACTTGAGACTTGGGGAACAGGAACTCTTGAGGCAGGAACACTTGAGACTTGGGGAACAGGAACTCTTGAGGCAGGAACACTTGAGACTTGGGGAACAGGAACACTTGAGACTTGGGGAACAGGAACACTGGAGACTTGGGGAACAGGAACACTGGAGACAGGAACACTTGAGACTTGAGACCGGTACACTTGAGGGGAGACTTGCTACAGGGAGACTTGAGACGGGAACGTCGCGACTTTAGACGGGGACGTCTAGACGTCTTCTTCGGGGCCTGAGCCGGGAACGTCCTCTTCGGGGCTCGAGACGGGTACGTCCTCTTCGGGGTTCGAGACGGGTACGTCCTCTTCGGGGCTTGAGACGGGTACGTCCTCTTCGGGGCTCGAGACGGTTACGTCCTCTTCGGGGCTCGAGACGGGTACGCCCACTTCAGGGCTCGAGACGGATATGTCCACTTCGGGGCTCGAGATGGGTACGTTCACTTCGGGGCTCGAGGCGGGTGCGTCTACTTCGGGGCTCGAGACAGGTGCGTCTACTTCGGAGCCGGGTGCGTCTACTTCAGAGCCGGGTGCGTCTACTTCGGAGCCGGGTATGTCTACTTCGGAGCCGGGTACGTCTACTTCGGAGCCGGGTACTGGAGGTGTCGACTTCCGGCCTGGAAGTGCCGGACTGGACGGAGTCTCTTGGAAAGGCTGGACCGGAGCCTCTTGGAAAGGGTGGACCGGAGCCTCTTGGAAGGGCTGAACAGGAGGCGATGCGCCTCCGGGACCACCACCAAGACAGGAGGTGATGCGTCCACCGGGGACCACCGCTGAAGCAGGAGGCCATGCGTCCACCGGGACCACCGCTGAAGCAGGAGGCGATGCGTCCACCGGGACCACCACTGAAGCAGGAGGCGATGCGTCCACCGGGACCACCGCTGGAGCAGGAGGCGATGCGTCCAACGGGACCGCCGCTGGAGCAGGATGCGATGCGTCCACCAGGACCACCGCTGGAGCAGGATGCGATGCGTCCTCCTTGACCACCGCTGAGGCGAGGTGCGATGCATCCACTTGGACCACCGCTGAGGCGAGGTGCGATGCGTCCACTTGGACCACCGCTGAGGCGAGGTGTGATGCGTCCACTTGGACCACCGCTGAGGCGAGGTGCGATGCGTCCACTTGGACCACCGCTGAGGCGAGGTGCGATGCGTCCACTTGGACCACAGCTGAGGCAAGGTGCGATTCAGACGCAGGTCTCAGAACAGGGGCCTCATGGTTAGGCGGCACAACTCTGGCATCTGATGCTTTATGGAGTTCAGTCCTGGGTGGCAGAGCAGGGGCCTCTGAGATAGGCGGCACAACTCTCATGGACTGACTCCTGGTTTCTGGCTCGGGCTGCAGAGCAGGGGCCTCTTTGACAGGCGGCACAACTCTGGCCTCAGGAGAGTGGTGATGGCGGCGGCATCGACGATGAGCACGACTCCTAGGAGGTGCGGGGGTGACGTCAATAGGTGCAGAGGACGTGACACAGCCCCCCGGAGAGGAAGTGGTGGTGCTGTCAGAACCTGGTGAGGGTGTGGTAGTGTACTCCATCTGAGAAACGGAGGTGGCATCAGTGTGCATAAGGGAGATCATAAGGGAGATCACTTCATAATGAATGCGGTTCTGATGGTCTGAGACGGGGACGTGATGCAGTCCGGACCAGGTGAGGGTGTGGAGGTGGGACGTTTTGAAGACGCTGAGAAGGCAGCTCTTAAAACAGCGCTTGCTGAAAGCTTATAATCCACAGAGGAGGGAAACTGTGGGCTACTACATGCGTCCTGCAGATCTTCTGCGAAGTCCCAAAAAACTAATTGTTCAAGAGGATTATGTTCAAAATCATGGCTGGCCCATTGCAGAGCTCTTCCCCTTAGGAGGTACACCATATTAATCACTAGATCGATGTCCGGCATATCCGTGTCATGGAACATAACAAAATCCAGAAGAAAAGTCTTACATGAGTCCGGGTCGCCATAAAAAGGGTACATCTGGGTCAGCTGGGTCCTGGGTGGTCGGTCCATTCTGTCATGAGGCGGTGGTGAGGACCCAAGATGCAGTACCCAGGATGAGGTACACCAGGAGGCACAAAAAAGGAGGGGGCCGACGCAGACCATGACAGTGATGTTTTGTAACTGTGATGTTTGTGCTTATATGTCTGAGGTGTTTTTTTTTTTTTTTGCATAGTACAGCTACGCCCCTGTCGGGTGTAACTATGATATGCCTGTTTTTTTCCCTCCACCAACCTATCCTCATGTAATTCCTTTTCATCTATTAAGGTAGCGCGACTCATGTTGTGAATGACCGCAGTCACCAATTCTTGTCATCTGTCTTGCCCATGTATGTCTGATCTCTGAATTGTGTGTACTGAAACTCAATTTCGTTTTTCTGTATGTCTTGCACATGTGGTAGAAATGACAATAAATGACTTTGACTTAAAAAACTTTCTCCAGACCCAAAAGAAGATACCCGAAGAAACGGTAAAAAACATCACCTTTCACCGGGTACATCACCTTGGAGCTAAAAGAGTGGACAGCAGAAGACCTCGTCCCATCGTGGCTAAATTTGAACATTTTAAGCAGAAGGATCTTGTTAAAAGTCACGGAAGAGAGCTCAAAGGAAACTACTTCAGCGTAAATGACCAGTTCCCTAAGGAAATCCTGGATCAGCGCAGAGTCCTCATTCCGCTGCGCTAAAAGTTTTTCCAGGATGGGAAGAGGGCTGTCATCTCAGTGGATAAGCTTTACGTGGACAATAAACTTTACAAGGAGCGAGGAGTGACAGACTGGCTGTATTAGACCAACATCAGGTCAGACATTTATTATTCTTATCAGGATTCACTGGGTTTGAGCATGTCAGGATTAAACAGCTGCTAAATCTGTTTTCTAGATGATGAGATCACATGTTCATCACCACCTCACACCCCATCACCTTTTCTTTTTAGTTCTTTCTTCTTTTCTAACCTGTTGACATGTTCCTGGGCAGAGGTGAGTCACACCATCTCCTCTCACCAGACTCTAAGCTAATTTTCCACAGGTGAGGAGCAGGGGGAGCGGCAGCTGCAGGAGATTTCCCAATCAGGGACGCGGGTTCAAAAGGAGGATGGAGACACATAACTTTGCCGGATGATTGCACCAGTTTAGGTAGCACCAGTCTTTGACCTTGATCTAGTTTGTTCGTGTTTTGACTCGTGTTTGACCATTGGATTTATGACCTCGGATTCTGCTTTTGGATTACGATTTGGATTATCCCTCACGCCTGGTTTTTGTTCCACTCAGGATCCTCTCCTCATCTACTCACCTTTGCTGTCTTCATTCCCTGGATAACACACATCACGTCCCATCCTCTTCCGCTGCTCCTATTTGGCTTCCCTCTGCTACCTCGCCTCTCCTGGACCTCTCACCCTCTGCCCAGCATCCTTCCTGGCTTCCTCTCATCTCCTCATCAACCTGAGCACTTCAGAGACTCGAGCCGTATTGCTCACCCCACAGGACTTCCCTGTGTGGTTTCAGTTCCCGTTTTTATAATAAAGACGTTTTACTTCACTGCTTGGACTACGTGTGTTGATTCTGCATGTCTTGGGTTAGGCACTTACCTCGAGTCATGACACCTGTATCTGTATTTTCCTTTCCTCTTTACCTGCTTCTGTACCTTTACACCTGTATGGCACAACCACACAACTTTCCAACACTGCGTCAGACCCGACACACACACACACACACACACACACACAAATATATGTATTAAATCCACAGCACAATATCATAAGTTATGTGTCAAATAATACAACCACAAACACTGTTGAATCTTTATTATTATTATTATTTACTTTTCTGTTATTTATTAACATACTATTTTATACATTTAGATACTTATTCCATCTTATTCACATGAAGGCATCATATTTTAGCTACTCACACACACATCTATGGGTGCACTAAAGTTTGCCTCATGGAACGTACATGGAGCTGGCTCCAGAGAGAAAAGATTAAAGATTTTTGATCAGCTAAAGATAGTGCAAGCAGACATAATATTATTACAAGAGACTCATAGATCTGCCACATCCGCAGATGAACTTAAAACACCTGAGTTTCCCAGCATGTTCTCTGCCTGCTATAACTCTAGGTAAAGAGGTGTAGCTATTTTAATACACAAAAACATGAATTACACATTATTGGACACAATCTCTGGTCTAGAGGGTAGATTTATAATGTTAAAAATATCTGTACAGAATCAAAGCTTATGTATTGTCAGCATATACTGTCCAAATATTGATGACCCTTCATTCTTTCATAATTTTTTCTCTGTACTCTCCGAATACTTGGTCTGTCCACTTATACTTGGAGGCGATTTTAATTTTTGGATGAACTCTTTAACAGACAGGCTCACTACAGCTGGGACAGTGCAATTGGCAATCCTCTAACATAGTTAAACAGTACATGAGTGATTATGGGCTTTGTGATGCATGGCAATCTCTTCATCATAACCGTAGAGAGTACTTCACTAGGGTACCTAGTTGGAATTAGTTAAACAGCACCACTCAGTGACAGGTGCAACACCTGGATGTTAGTAGGCTACTACAACCTTTCAGAACCATCCACTTGAGCAGGTCGGGAGTATATCATGGCTGTGCTGTCGTATTTATGTATTGTAAGATGAAGTCTTCTGAAAACGATGAAAACCTAGACATTTTATCAGTTGATGAAATCTTCCCAGATGTCATGAAAAAGAGGTTTGGTCACCTAGCATAAAGTGCATGGTTTTTAACCGTTATTGCTGCTAGCTAACTGTTACCAGTAGATGAGAGAAACATTGCCCTCTTTTATCTACTACTAAGTAAGTCAATATCAAATGATAAAACTGGATATCTTAGTCTTTTTTGTAGGGATGCACTTACAGCCCATTTTTTCTTGCCGAAAAACCATCTGATATCGGTTGCATTCTTTCTTTTTGACATGGTTGACGGACACCTACTTTCCACCTTCTTTACTTTTTAAAAAATCAATGATTCCGGTAGTTCACGGACAGCTAGGTTGTTGGAGCGTGGAGTTGACCAGAGAGTGGAGCAGGGGCGGCATTAGGCCCGGCTACTTGGGCTGAAGCCCCGAATGTTTATTGATAAGCCCTGGATCTAAATCGCAGAAGTAACACGCAGTACCAAAGTCCAACAGAGAGGGAGCAGCTAGCAGTAGTTTGTATACAGCCTGCCTGAGTCTCTACCACTGAAGAAGAAGCCCTTCAGCAGCCGACTTCTTTTGCAGTGTCCGGCTTCTTCTACTGTCTCTGCCTGAAATGCATGTGTGAAGATGGACTTAAGGACGTTTTTTTGACAAAAAGTACAACGACAGAACCCCAGCTTGATGAGACTGGTGTTGACTCAGGTTTGTGAGTCTTATTTGAAAATATTTATTGTGCTGCTGGTTTGCCTAAAGTTAGCTTATCAGGTAAAGTTGTTGGAGAAAGAAAGGGAATATTTACTATCATCTCACACTAAACACTAACAGGAACAATACTCTGCCCTGAATATGCTCAATATGTAGCTTCAGATTAAAAATTATGTGGTACAAGACAAATATATATGATGTTGACTAGTGCGTGTCACGTGTGTGTGTGTGTGCGCGCGCGCGCGTGTGTGTGTGTGTGTGTGTTAAGCCCCGGATCTTCTTCAGTCCTAAATCCGCCCCTGGAGTGGAGCCTGATATAAAGATGAGTATTTTTCTCTGAAAATCTAATTTGACAGTCACAAATAATATAACAAGGATATATACAATATAATACAATAATAATAATAATAATAATAATAATAATAATAATAACAATAATGCAAGATCTTTTTTGCTAGGCTAGCTATATGGATATATAGATTCCACCTTGCTTACAGGCTAATGGGGGGGTTCATTGCCGTTGGAAAAACAAAACAGGATTTTTAATAACTGTCAATACACTACTGTGCATAATGGAGTGAAACATTAAAAACTGATGAATACTTAAATATGCTAGCCTCTTTAATGATTGTCCCCAGCAATTTTTAAACCCCACTCAAGTGTATGTTTATTGTCCCCAGCAATTATAAAAACAAACTGATGCCCTTGCCCCTGTCTAAGCTGCAGATATTACACATCTGCTTAGACTCTATTAAAACCTGGATGGCTGGGAACTTTCTACAGCTGAATGATAAGACTGAGATCCTCATTTGTGTCCCAGACAAGCTGGTTCCCAAAGTCAGAGACTCTCTTGGTCAGCTTGCTACTCACATCAAATCTTCCGTCAGGAATCTTGGTGTGACCTTTGACCCAGCTCTCACCCTGGATTCTCATGTCAGTTCTCTTGTTTGCTCTTCCTTCTTCCATCTCAGGAACATTGCTAAGCTGAGTCCCATTCTGTCCCGCTCTGAACTTGAGACAGTTCTCCACACCTTCATCTCCTCACGCTTAGACTACTGTAACTCTCTTTTTACGTGTCTGAGCAGAACCTCCCTGAAACGTCTACAGGTGGTTCAGAATGCCTGTGCTCGGCTTCTGACCAAGTCCTCCAAATAAACCCACATCACCCCGCTTCTCCTCCAGCTTCACTGGCTGTCAGTCAACTTCAGGGTTCATTTCAAGATCCTGGTGCTGGTCTATAGGGCTTTACATGAACAAGCACCATCATACTTTGGTGATCTTCTCAGTCCCTACACCTCCAGCAGGTCCCTGAGGTCCAGTGACCTAAGCTTATTGGTTGTGCAGCAGCAGGCTAAAGACCAAAGGTGACTGATCATTTGCTGCTGTGGCCCCCCAGACTCTGGACCTCTCTCCCCCTGAGCCTGAGATTAGTGGACTCAGTGGTCTCCTCAAAAAAGCAGCTGAAAATGCACCTGTTCAGGCTTTTGCGTGACCTTCATCGCCCTCTCCTTGTTCTGCTCTCCCCGCCTATCCTGCCTTCCCCAGGATCCACTGATTTCCCTCTTTTCTATTTGCTCTCTCTCTCTTTACATTTTGAATCACAATTGTCTATTTTTGATTATTTTAAACATAGTTTTAATAATTTTCTAAAATCTTTTTTATATTTAAAGTTTTTTGTTTTTGTGAAGTGCCTCGTGATTTTTATCTCTCAATTTTTTCCTCTCAATGCGCTATAGAAAAGATCATTTTCTTTCCTTCCTTCTTTCCTTCTTTCTTTCTTTCTTTCTTTCTTTCTTTCTTTCTTTCTTTCTTTCTTTCTTTTCTTTTTTTCTTTCTTTCTTTCTTTCTTTCTCCATGCTTTGTTTCAGGAGTGGCTTCAATCCACTAGCCTGGCCTGCCAGACTCCTCCTCTGTTTAATTCTGCACAGAGAAAGAGTCTGGGAACTCTCCTATTCAAATAACCCCACCCCATGAGAATTCTAACCGTGCCAATCAGCGCTGAGCAGCGTACATCACACACCAAAACGCCGAGTTTGTCATTAACATGGCGACTGAAGCAGACTTTGCTGCGGCTCTTTCCTCTGATCTAAATGACTTGAATGTCTTTAAAATAACAACAAGAAAAAGCTCTAAAAGCCTTTCTTCTAAAGAAAGATGTTTGCGCTGTCACCAGACGCCATTTTTGACTACAACTAACAAACTATAGCTAAAAAACTAAAGCGTTGTGCGGTACAGTCGGCATTTCCGTCTTTCTGCTGATTGGTTATTTTTGAGCTGCCTAGTCCTGCCCCTCAAGTGCCTCTCTACCTGTGAGTTTCCAGACTCTCTCTCTCTCTGTGCAGAATTAAACAGAGGACGAGTCTGGCCAGCCAGGCTATTCAACTTTTCAATTCAATTCAAGTTTATTTATGTAGCGCCAAATCACGACAAGACTCGTCTCAAAGCACTTCACATGGTAAGCATTCCAAAAAAGTTTCCTAGGTAAGGAACCCAGCAAATTGCATCAAGTCACTGACTAGT
Organism: Nothobranchius furzeri; assembly: GCF_043380555.1. Lineage (NCBI taxonomy): Eukaryota > Metazoa > Chordata > Actinopteri > Cyprinodontiformes > Nothobranchiidae > Nothobranchius > Nothobranchius furzeri. Next base: position 30,092,563 of record NC_091751.1, on the reverse strand, counting down.
GTCAGTGACTTTACAGCAGGGGTGTCAAACTCAAACTCACAAGGGGCCGAAATGAAACTCTGGGACGGAGTCGAGGGCCAAACTTAATATTTTTTGAAAAAGTGACGGCAAATTTGCACGTTTTCTTTATCAACATAAATGCAATTTTGAACCTTTAAATTTGGAAACAAACTTATTTCTGCATTAACACTGAATGTGGAATAACCAAATTACACACGAGCAAGTCAGTTACAAATCAAACACATCAGTGGTGTTCATTGCTTGTGGTATATTCAGCATTTTATAAATCTATTCAGGATTTATGTTTTCTTGTTTATTCATTTTTCTTATTTTTATTCTCCTTTTTTTCTCCTGTAAAAAGTGTCATCGCTGCTGTGACGTCTAGCTTTCCCCACTGAGGAACAATAAAGGGATTTTCTATTCTATTCATCTGTCTGCAGCCTTTCCACTTCCTGTTTACTGTAGGTTAAATCTTTTCTCACGGGCCAACAACAAAATAAAAATATCATTTTATCTTAAATGAAAATGGAATATCTCACCTGTTAACTTTCATTTTTTGGAGCAGAAAAAGAGCATAAAACCAACATATTTAAAGCTCAGTTTGTTCCACTGGTTTACTGTGATGCTCACCTGTTCCAGCCAGATACCTGCATCATGGGGTTGATCTGAGCTGAGGAGGAGACTCCTGTTGTTTTGTTCATCTTCATCATAATAATGACAACATTAGATGACAACAGGTGCTCACGTAGGTTTGTGCTGATGAACATGTCTGAGCAGCTTGACCACGTTGTTGTGTGTCGGGGAGGAAACACAACCACAGAGCCGTGCTGGTTTGAGCGTGTCGCTGCTCGCTGGAGTTATATCAGCTCTGTCTGGAAGTTAGTTTGAAAACTTTCTCTTTCAGTCGTGAACACATTACTGAGCGGCTAGAATCTCCGTTTCTGGGCTTCAACGTCAGAAAACAGCTGAGTGAACTCGGCGCTGAGTGAGAGGAGTGTATTTTGTCCGAGACAGCGGAGCTGCAGACACCCAACTACCTCTGACTGCCTCGGCGCTGAAAAAACACAAAGGAGGGGGCGCGTCTGCTCCGCGCTGGCGCCGCAGAGTATCATGGGAGTTGTAGTATTTGCGGTAAAATCGGCCAGCGGGCCAGTTTTAATATATTTTTGATATTTATCTCGCGGGCCACATAAAAATGCTCCGCGGGCCACATCTGGCCCGCGGGCCTTGACTCTGACATATGTGCTTTACAGCAATCCTCATACTAAGCAAGCATAAAGCGACAGTGGAGAGGAAAACTCCCTTTTAACAGGAAGAAACCTACAGAGGATCCTGGCTCAGTATCAGCAGCCATCCACCACGACTCACTTGGGATCGAGAAGACAGAGCAGGCACACACACACACACACACACACACACACACACACACGCACGCACGCACGCACACACACACAAAACATATATACCAAATAATGTTTCTATGTGTAAGAGGGTATAATATTGTTGCTTTTAAGCTTAATATATTACCTTTACTTGTGACCGATAAGATGTGATATTCTATATAAATATAGGATATCAACCTGATTGATCTTTGAATGTTTAATCAGAAGAATTAGGATTCTTTGCTTGTTCAGTGATCATAACACACTTCAGACAGAGTCAAGTTTATAAAAATAGGGAATTTATTTTCTAAACAAATGATAAAACATGACCAGCTATAAACAACTTATGTGATGGATGAAAATAGGTGGATGGAATGTGAGGTGTGATGATGGAATGGTGTGTGATGTTTATCAGAACCTTGTATCTAGAAGAAACTGAGTTCTGGGTGTGAAAAGAATTTGGTCTGCATAAGCTACGTATAAGTGATGGTTTATAAAACAGCATCAGATGCAATTCATGCCATGCCTACGTACCCGTTTCTGGAGACCCCGTCTGGATCTGAGATGTCAAGGAGTTTTTGACCCCAATGCACGTGGCTCGTAGGAAAACCTCGATGTGACAAAGTCAGTCCAAGGATGCCTCCCGAGTCACAACAGATAGATGAAATCGTTTGCGTCTAGAACGGTGTGACTCTTAAGGAGTCCCAGCGTGTCAGCTTTGTTCTGCAGGAACCGTTTGCTGTGTCAACTTCAGCGTGCAATAGGTTTGACAGCTTGTCAAGAGATGCGGTGTTTAGAGAGTTTTCCTCCGGTGGCCAGTCCGGAGTTCGGCTCAAAAACTAACTGAATCACTCAGCAAGTGATTCTGTTTTAACAATTGCCGTATTATGATTACATGGCCAACCAAAATTTGACATGTAATGGGGATTTACCAACCAACCTCAGATGCACACTCCCTCAGATACAGGAGCTCTGATTCGTGGATCAGAAAGCAATGTGTCATGAGAGAACTTTAGTCATGTGTATGAGTGTGTGAGCTATTAGCTTGTCACGTAGACTGATTATCAGACAAATGGATCATTGCAGGACAATATTTATTTCAACCGTATTAAAGGGACTTTACGGAATTTTGAATTCTTATGCTCGCGATTGTCCCCTCAGGCCAAAAGCGTAACGGCAGCTTCAATAGTAAGCTCGTGCACGAGGCGCGCATGCTGTAGGTGCACACTCGTTAACGAAAATAACAGCTGAAACAGTCCTGTGTGTGTGTGTGTGTGTGTGTGTGTGTGTGTGTGTGTGTGTGTGTGTGTGTGTGTGTGTGTGTGTGTGTGTGTGTGTGTGTGTGTGTGTGTGTGTGTGTGTGTGTGTGTGTGGCCCGGAGGACAGAGGACAGGAGAACACGCAGCTAATTAATTAAATAATTTGGTTCTGTACCTTTCTATTCAGCACAGCCGACAAAGGTTTAAGATGGGTCAGTCCACCTGCATGCTCAGACCATTCCCTTCCCTTGCTTGAAAAATTGTTCCAAAATGAAAGTTGAACCCATCTTTTTTATCTGTGAATTCAATGCCATTCGGCGAGTCTCAGTAAAAATGAGGGCATCTTACTGTAAAAAAATATACCATTAATGTAAAAAGAAACTCTAAATAAACTATGTTCACATCCAGAAACGAACTCAGGTCTGCTACACGAGAGTCCGACTCTTTACTACGTGAGCTAACACACCAGTGACGTGTTTGTATCTGTAACATTTATATCCTTGATAACAGCTGAAACAACGTTCAAAGAACGGTTCGGAGCAAAAATGGCTATTTTGTTGCTAATTTGCAGGAAATATCTAGAAGAAAGTTCTACAGAAATTAGCTAAGTGTCCTCAGAAATGTAGCTAGGTTCGTGACTAGGCGTTAGGAGCACTACCTGTCTCTCTGCTGCTAAAGCTACGGATAGCAAATACTACGGGCTATGCCTGAGCGTGAACACGCATGAAGCAGCCTGCTCGACCTGAGCATCTCTCTTTTTCTGTGATTTTACAGAAAAACAGGCAATCACTGTAAAAATGCCAGGGCTCATTCTACAGGACCAGGGCATTGCAGGAGAATGTATGAAGAAGAAATTTATTATTTCTATACATGTTTTGGCTGTCAAACTTCCTTAATGCCCCTTTAACTTAGGCACAGATTAATCAACCTTATTAATTTAAGCACAGAATAATCAAAACATTTCCTTTAACCATATTGTTTATTTCATTTCATGATTAATTAACTCATATGAGCTGAAAATGTTCACTTTTATTCAGAGGCAGGAGGAATCCTGTAAAAGCGATAAGAGGAAGCTTAAGGCCTTGAAACGGGAACAGTTTTGTTGACAATATGTTATCCTGTGTTCAAAGCTGCAGAGGCCTGGACTTCAGCTGATAGAATAGCAGAATCCAGCAGATTAAAGGCCTCAGATGTAGACTTATTTCTCCTTGTGACCGGATACTGAAGAGGTCAAATTGTAGATGAAAAACTGACCATTTCTGGATGCTACATATGGTTACATTGTGATTTCTTAGTAAATATTCTATTTGGTGAGAGATAAACTTTATTGTATTTATCCTAGTGAATCTATAATTAAACGGGTAAACTAGTAGTAGCACATTCAATGTCAAAGGAAGTAAAATGTTATTATCAGGAGAGGGAGAATGTGTAAGTGGTTAGCAGCAGTGTGCTAGACGATGGCCCCCTCCATGAGGCTACCACAGTTCAGCAGAACACCATTGTAGCTTCTTCTGGGGAGAAAAACACTTAGAGAAAAAATAAAGTTAACAGCTGAAATTGCAGGAAATAATATAGTTAAAGAGCAAATTGTAGAAGAAAGAAGTCGAGTGTGGAAAGTGGTCAGTGTGTCCTCCAGCCTATAGCAGCATAACTACAGAGATAACGCTGGATAACCTAGCCTTTTAGATGGAGGCATGTTGGAGGCAGGGCAAGGGAGAGCCATCTTTACCGACTGTACACTCCACCTCCCTCTACTGCCCCACTTGTCCAGATCTAGGCTAACATCAGATTTTAACCATAGGCCCTATCAAATTAAAATGTTTTAAGCCTAATCTTAAAAGTAGACAAGGTGTCTGCCTCATGGACTAAAGCTGGGAGTTGATTCCACAAGAGAGGAGCCTGATAACTAAAAGATCTGACTCCCATCCTATTTTTAGATATTCTGGGAACCACCAGTAGACCTGCAGTCTGAGAGGGAAGTGCTCTGTTAGGAACATATGGAACAATCAGGTCACTGATGTATGATGGAGCTTGATTATTAAGAGCTTTATATATGAGAAGGAGGATCTTAAATTCTATTCTGAATTTAACAGGCAGCAAATGTAGGGAAGCTAAGACAGGAGAGATATGATCTCTCTTTTGAATTCTCATCAGAACTTTATCAATCTACACCTTCAGTAAACAGGGACCGTATCTGTGGTGCTCTTTAAGCAGGTTGATTGTGTGATTGTTGGTAAGGTTTTACATATGTGAACAGCTGCTTGTGACTGAGTGAAAGTTCACTGTTTTGGACTTACATCCAACAGGTGAGCAACTGCTTTTTATAAGATCTGAACTTTCTCATAACCATGAGTCAGTGCTCCTATCCGGCTATAACTCTGGAGCTGGAAAAACAAGCTGTCGAAATCGGAATAACTGACATAACTGTCATGGTTATTAGAAAAACACCAGTTTCTTTATGACTCCACTAGAGTCACTTCACCTAAATGTTACCATCGTCAAAATAATAGTTAGCCAAAGTTCTCAGTTTCTACCCTCTGCTTTTTCCTTTTTCTTCCT
>NC_091751.1:29982363-30082363 GCF_043380555.1 Nothobranchius furzeri | reverse complement strand
CTTGACCACATGATTCTGCTGGGAGATCCCATGTAAATACTTGTTCTTCTCTTCCTGTACATTTATCTCTGCCAGTCAGCTGTTTGAGGAGAAACACACTCAATGTTATGCTGGAGATTTGGACGATGAGTGAATTATGCTTGAGCTGCTGAATATGGAGGATGTTTTATATTCTTTCTGGGAAATTTTCCCAAACACTATCAGAGAGGCACGGGAGCATCACTCTTGTGTACGGGTCTTTCCATGCATTCATTAGGAGATTTGAATTTGGAATTACCTGTGCTCACATTCCTAAACGCCATCTGACATGGTTGTGATGCTGTTTAGCTAGCCATGCTGCTCTTTATCTCCATAGAGCTCCTAGACCTTACAGTATAAACCACAGACATCAAAGACCCAACAGGTTGGACTTTTTTGGTGTGCTGGGTGAATTCTCCAGTGAAAATAAAAGTAATGAGTTGTCATGTCTATAAGCTATCAATGCTCCACAAGGTTTGAGTGACTCTTTGACTCAAGATTTGATTGACTGATTGATTGAAGTTTAAGCCTGATAGTTCATGACTGGTAATAGTAGGGTTGACGGATCGAGTCTTCATTTTCAGTAATGAGGGCTTTGCTGCAGTCTGTCATGATAAAGTAAAAGTTCTTGATGAAGATTTTCACCCAAAAAGCTAGAATCTTGTCGAACTTAGCTAAAAAGAGCTTCCTCCATAGAGTGGTTGGGCTCAGTCACAGAGAGGGGTTGTCTGGTGAAAAATAAGGGCAGAGCTGGAGGTGTTTTAGACATCTAGTGTGCCTCCTAGGCACCATTCTCTAGACAATTTCTGAACAAATGTCACTAGGACAGGGGTCAGCAACCTTTTCCCATCAAAGAGCCATTATTACCCATTTCCCACAGTAAAGAAAACACTGGAAGCCTCAGCAGCCGCGGCGTTGTGGGTGGGCCCACCAGTACTGAGCATGTAATGCTTTTTGATGCGTCATACACGTCCTTATAAAAACATGTTTAAACTGTTCAGAATACAAATCCTAGCTCGTTGGATTGCTGTAATTAAACTTTGTACTAAACAAAACTTTACATTAATCACCTGAAAAGGTAAGAAAAGAATTTGATCAATTCTTTTTTTTCCTCATTTACAGAGACGGAGATAACGACTCAGAGCGCATGACACTGGTGTTAAACGAGTTAAACTGTGTCTCTCTGCAACAATCTTCACAAGAAGGCAAAACAGTTAAATGGCAGGGTTCGTATTGACCAGATATTTCCCATATTTGACCGTTTATTTTGACAAAGAAACCTCAAGTCTTGTTCGTTTTGAAAGAATCACCCTGTCACATGCAGATGCGCTGACATTTTGGTCGTTGTCAGCGCACACGTAAGGTGGATAGAAGATTCCTCTCACTGAAGCGAATGTTTTCCAAACCCTGTCTCTCAGAGAGACTTTTAGAAAATCTTCCCTGATTATGAAGCTTTGGCTTAATAGTGCTTGTTCCTGTCTCCAGTGCTGTGGCACATCCATGAGCCTGTCGGAGGAAAAGTCCAGAATCTCATATCCTCTTCAGCTCAGAAAGCTCCTATAGAGACATCTGAGAACGCACAAGCAGGTGGTCATTTCAGGTCTTTATCATTTTTGTTTAGATTTTAAAAGATGGCAATCTTTACATTTAAAATTAACATATAGAGAAAAAATGAATGTAGTAAAAAATACTTTTAAATTAAATATTAATTAATTATTTTACAAGCACAGAGAGCCGCATCAGATGGATGAAAGAGCCGCTGTCACACCCTGTTCTATCTCCCCATTCTGTTCAGTCCTGTGTCCATGTTAATTGCTCCCACCTGCCTCTCATTTACCAATCACCCAAGCTCCCAGCCCTCTTGTATTTAAACCCCTTCAGTACTGTGTCTCTTGTTGGATCATTGTTTCTAGGTTAGCGTGTTCTCTATTAAAACCTTTAATCATTTCTGTGTGCCTGCTTACCTGCTTCCCTCACCCGCATATGGATCCTTGCATCCGCTTCATTCACCGCCACGCGCTGACAGAATGATCCAACCTACCAAAAGATCCAGCGGGGAGATTCTCCCCTGGGATTGCCTGCTCCAATTTCTCTCCTCGGATCACTGGCCGGCTTCTCCTCCTCCAGCGTCGCCTCGTCGCAGACGCCGCCACCGAACTTCAGCCTCTGCGATCCTCTCCACCCTCCCGGAGCTAGATGAGAAGTTGGAACGGGAGACGCTGCCAGATCGCTCCTGCTACGTGGGCACCAGACTGGCTGTGTGCTCCCCCGGGGTTGGCCCACGGCGTGGGGAAGGATGCCGGGCTCCACCGCAACCCCGTGTCCCAGGATGGAGCCACGAGCTTGCCGCTGCCCCGGCTCGGCGCACTAGCTTGGACCCGCCCCCAGTCAGACCAGCAGTCCCGTCTCCGGTCCAATCAGCGCCTCCGTCATCTGCAGGCAGAGGAACCACGCCTACAGCCCAGCTGACAGAGCTCGCCGGTCTCCAGGCAGAGCTTGGCCAGATCCGTCAGCTCGTCAGCCTCCAGGAGCTCCAGCTGGACACCCTATCCTCCCCGAATCACCAGGAGAAGGTTTCAGTCCAGTCAGCAGCTCCCTCGTCTCAGGGTCAGAGGAGCAAGCCCGCGGTCCACCCAGCAGAGCTCGCCGGTCTCCGAGCTGAGCTGGCCCAACTCCATCAGAGCCTCAGTCTCCAGGAGCTCCAGCTGGACATTCTGTCCTCCCTGCTCTCCCAGTTTCCGGCGCCTCCAGTTCGGTCCGTTCCAGTCCCGGCGGTGACCCAAGAGGCTCTTCCCCCGGGCCGGCCAGCCCAGAAGTCGGCAGCTCCTCGTGCAGTGGCTCCGCCTCCACTCCAGAAGTCGACGGTTCCGGTCCAGAAGTCGGTGGTCCAGAAGCCGACGCCCCCGGACCAGAAGCCGATGCCCCCGGACTAGAAGTCGACGGTCCAGAAGCCGACGGTCCAGAAGCCGACGCTCCCGGACCAGACCAGAAGTCGATGCCCCCGGACCAGAAGTCGACGGTCCAGAAGTCGACGGTCCAGAAGTCGACGCCCCCGGACCAGAAGTTGATGGAGGTCGACGCCCCCAGTCCTGAAGTCGACGCCCCTTCCAGTCCTGAGGTCAGCGCTCTCTCCAGTCCAGAGGTCAATGCTCTCTCCAGTTCAGAGGTCGACGCTCTCTCCAGTCCAGAGGTCGACGCTCTCTCCAGTCCAGAGGTCGATGCTCTCTCCAGTCCAGAGGTCGACGCTCTCTCCAGTCCAGAGGTCGACGCTCTTTCCAGTCCAGAGGTCGACGCTCTTTCCAGTCCAGAGGTCGACGCTCCTTTGTGTCCAGAGGTCGACGCTCCTTCCTGTCCAGAGGTCGACGCTCCTTCGTGTCCAGAGGTCTACGCTCCTTCGTGTCCAGAGGCCGACGCTCTCTCGTGTCCAGAGGTTGACGCTCCCTCATGTCTCCCTCGTGTCCAGAGGTCGACGCTCCCTCGTGTCCAGAGGTCGACGCTCCCTCGTGTCCAGAGGCCGACGCTCCCTCGTGTCCAGAAGTCGACGCTCCCTCCAGTCCAGAGGTCGATGTCCCCTCCAGTCCAGAGGTCGACATCCCCTCCAGTCAAGAGGTCGACGTTCCCTCCAGTCCAGAGGTCGACGTCCCCTCCAGTCCAGAGGTCGACGTCGTCTCCTGTCCAACGTCTCCACCGTCTCCAGTCCAGGGGTCTCTGCCGTCTCCAGTCCAGGGGTCTCCGCCGTCTCCAGTCCAGGGGTCGACGCCGTCTCCAGTCCAGTGGTCGACGTCGTCTCCAGTCCAGAGGTTGACACCGTCTCCAGTCCAGTGGTCGACGCCGTCTCCAGTCCAGTGGTCGACGCCATCTCTCCCGTGGCCGACTTCATCTCCAGTCCAGTGGTCGCCGCCGCCGTCTCCAGTCCAGAGGTCGACGACGTCGCCTCCAGCCCAGAGGTCGACGCCGTCGCCTCCAGCCCAGAGACAGACGACACCGCCTCCAGCCCAGAGGTCGTCGCCGCCGCCTCCAGTCCAGAAGTAAAAGACGTGTCCTCCGGCGTCTCTGCCTCCTCTCACCGCCAGTCCTGCCCTCACCAGGCGCGGGCTCCCAAGAGCCCGTCGTCACCTCCTCCTCTGCCACAGACGCAGGCCCCCAAGAGCCCGTCGTCGCCGCCTCCTCTGCCACAGACGCAGGCCCCCAAGAGCCCGTCGTCGCCTCCTCTGCCCCAGTCGCAGGCCCCCGGACTCTACTGGTCCCTGCCTCCTCTCCATCGGCCCCTCTGTCCCTCTCGGCCCTCCCTCCGCGTCCCCCTCCTCCCACCCTGCTCTATGTTCCTGTGGGCGTCTGGAATCCGCCCTTGGGGGGGTGGGGGGGGGTGGGGGGGGTACTGTCACACCCTGTCCTGTCTCCCCATTTTGTTCAGTCCTGTGTCCATGTTAATTGCTCCCACCTGCCTCTCGTTTCCCAATCACCCAAGCTCCCAGCCCTCTTGTATTTAAACCCCTTCAGTTCTGTGTCTCTTGTTGGATCATTGTTTCTAGGTTAGCGTGTTCTCTATTAAAACCTTTAATCGTTCCTGTATGCCAGCTTACCTGCTTCCCTCACCCGCATATGGATCCTTGCATCCGCTTCAAAATCTCAAGGATAAAATTAAACCAGTAAACTCAACCTTCTCAGCATGTTCAGTGTTTACAAAGGAAAAACAACATTTTTTAAGCCCAAAGTGTACTAACCAGTACTAACCTCATTTCCATGGTTGTCAGGTCACTGTGAAAGCCCAATATTGAATGAAAAGGTTTGCTATCTGAGTATATCATTGCCTAACAACATGAGAAGTAGTTGAAAGCTCATCAAACAGCAGCCTTTGGGAAAGCGACAGAAAAACTTTCCAAACAAGTCGGATTTCACTGAAACACAGATCAGCACTTCACACCCAGAAACAGGTGAAACTGTAGAAATCTAAGGGTTTGGGAAAAGGCTGGGTTGGATCTGATTTGCCCCAATGGAAAAAAAATATTAGAAGGTTCATTTAAAGGACTGTTTTCTTGAGCGAAATTCAACTTCTCAGTAGAAGAAAAATTAATTTTCCAGCAAAGACCTTTTCTGGGTTCAGCAGCACCATGGTAATCAATGATAGGCTATTGGCTGTTGAACCTTCATGTATTTTTAATCATTTTTTAGGAAAAGATGTAGAAAGTTTTTAGGAGCAAAAGCGGTCATGGCTGAATTAAAAGAACGGCCCGAGAGCCTCCTCCAAGTGAGATTTGTTCAGAATACCTCTACAGAGTGGTGCCTATGGCACCCTAGATGTCTAAACCACCTCCAGCTCTGCCTATCTGTCCCCAGGGCAGCAGTGGCAGAGGAGTAAAGTGCCAGTTTCATAACCAGAGGTTCGCAGGGTCAAGTACTAATCAGTCAGTCCCAGTTGTTGTGTCCTTGGGTAAGACCTGCCTTGTCTGCTGGTGGTGGCCGGATGGACTGCATGGTGATGCCTGTTTGACAGCCTTGCTCCTGTTAGTGCCCTGGTGAAGCACTAAAAGAAATCACCACCAGTGTGCCAATGTGGTGTTGTAAAGTGTATTGGGGGGTTGTAGAACCCTAAAATACTCTATATCAAATACAGGCCATTTACCATTTATATTATATCACATCCCAATGGGGAATCACCAGCAGCATCCGCGGTGCTAGCAGACCCCTGCTAATGCTACAACAGGCTAAAACAATAGGCCGATGTAGCGTAAGGTGGAACACTACATTAATCACTCGGGTCCAATACATGAAAGGTAAATCCCCTTTTACTCTCTTCTATTCAGAATGCAGCGTATTGAAGTTCAGACCCAGTCTGGTGTTCAATCAACCTAAAAGAGCACGTCACCACTCTGTTCACTGAGCTCCATTGGCTACTGCTAACTGCATGCATCAAATTCAAATTCCTTGCATTAGCATGAAAAGTCCTGGATAGTACAGCTCCCATCTACCTGAATCCTCTTGTAAAGGCTTATGTCATGGCCCGGCTACTCCGGTCATCAAAGGATCACCGACCAGCAGTGCCTACACTACACACAGGACAATCTAGACTCGTGTCGTTCCACAGATATGGAATGCTCTACCAAGCACTACCAGAACAGGGGCATCCTTGTCGATTTTCAAGAAACTCCTAAAGACCCAGCTCTTCAGAGAGCATCTTCTAATCTAAGACCCTCCCAGCACTTGTCCCCCACTCTACTGTCCCATCCTTGTTCGCTTCCCTCTATGATTGATTATGCTGCCTCACTCCCACCTAGAATTGACTGAATGGTGTTTGTTGTTAGCTTCAAAGGCAACCTGCTGGCTTCATTATCACCTGTAAGCCGCTTTGGACAAAAGCGTCTGCTACATACATTAACATTAACATTCTCTTCCACAGTTAGTTTCCACAGACTGGCATGAATTCAGTGCAGGTCGAGTTAGCATTCATGCTAGGTTGGTGAACTAAGCTGCCAAGCAGGTCGTTGTGTCACCCTGTAGTACAGTACATGCTGGGAACTGGGGTGCATTCTTGTTGGTTGGCAGCTCCCTCTTGTGAAAATGCAGATTTATTTGAATAGAATAGAATAGAATAGAATAGAATAGAATGTATTGATCCCACAGTGGGGAAATTTATTTGCTACAGCAGCACCAACACTTAGAGAAAAGGAAGAAGAAAAATAATAACATGATTACAGCTAAACACACAAAGGCAATAAGCTATTATTGTAACCTTCAACCACTAAAAACAACAAATAAAATTGAAATTTGGATTTCAGAACTATGCTGCATAAAGGACACAGACATACTACATCAGGTATTGCACACGTAATTAACACATACTGAGTATTGCATTGATGTTATTGTGTACCAGGATAATGCCAGTACCAGTTAAACTGAGGAGTTCTACACTCTTACTGCAGAGGGGATGAATGACCTACGGTAGCGTTCTGTTTTACATCTGGGATGTCTCAGCCTGTCTCTGACGAAGCTGTCCATGGTCTCCACAGTGGAATGCAAGTGGGTGGGAGGGGTTTTCCAAGATGCAAATTGGTCAAGGCTCGAGGCCAGGGGAGGGACTTGGTGAAAATATAGAATATGAAATATTGTCTACTTTATATCGTAGAACAGGGTCAGATATCCATCCGTCCATTTTCTTTACCCACTAAACCACGCAGGGCTGTGGGGGACTGGTGCCCATCTCCAGCGGTCTCTGGGCAAGCAGGTGGGGTACACTGTGGACAGGTTGCCAGCCCATCCCAGGGCAACACAGAGACACGCGCACACACACACACACACACACACACACACACACACACACACACACACACACACACACACACACAGGCATGGGCAAATGCCAAGCCAGGTGTATCCACTCAAAAGGTATAACACAACATAGACCACATTTAACAACCCCTTAAAGACGTGAGCCTTTCAATGGAAAATACCTTCCTTGTCTTGGGCAGAAAGCTTCTTGCAAAGCATTAAATCACTTTGAAACAAAGTCCATTTTCGAATACTTTTATTTGAGAGCTGTGGCTTGTAAGTCTGGGTCTGTGCGTGAGGAGTCTGCTGTAACCTTGTGTTGTGTGGAAATGCCCAGACGTCCCGTTTCTGTGAAAACCTGGATAAACACTATTTGGCCTTTACCTTCAACGCTTTGTGTCAAAGGGCATGTTTGATGTGGTGTGCCGTTGCTGGAGAAGAATCCAGAAAATGTGGAGGAATTGTTGAGATTGTAACGTCCAGCGATGGTGAGGTTTTAGGTACAGTTTGACCATTCAACATCTGGTCAAAAAGGAGACACAAGACTGCATGTGCTCCCTGTAAATTGGCCTGCTTTCATCCCATCAGCTCAGAGCCTGCAGCTCTGAACACAGGTAACAAGTGTCAACAATAACATTCTCTCCTCAAGGTCCAATCTTTCAGGACTCTTCATGCCTCCATACAAGGAACACTCGCAGCCCAGATTTCCTAAATCAGATATGAACTTCTACAACTTATAAGCTAGATAATCATTAAATAAATGTTTGTTTATTGCTACTTATAATAATTATAATATATTGAAATGCTTCATTAATCTGTGCTCAATGACTGAAGTGTGAAATGAATGTTATGTTATGATTACAGTGATTAAAAAACGTTTCAGCATGTTGATATGACAAGGTCATAACCATTTGCACTCACACAAGGGCAAAATAAGGTTAAGTTAAACTCTGACACATAAATAGTCCTTTTCCCCAGTCAGAGCATCCGTATCAAAGAAGGCGTGTTTCTGAGTTTCTTGGTAACATTTCTCAAACCTGTTGTTGGCTACGCAAATGCTATGGGCAATGCCCGATGGCTATGCCTGAGTGTGAACGCGCATGAAGCAGCCTGCTCGACCCGAGCAGCTCTCTTTTTCTGTGATTTTACAGAAAAACAGGCAATCACAGTAAAAATGCCAGGGCTCATTCTACAGGACCAGGGCATTGCAGGAGAATGTATGAAGAAGAAATGTATTATTTCTATACATGTTTTGGCTGTCAAACTTCCATAATGCCCCTTTAAGTTCACCAGAAACACACTTTTTCCACTTCATCTTGTCCAGCTCACCTTTATTTGACAAATATCTCTGAATGCACGTCTAGACATCCACCACATCATTCCTGGTGCTTTTGTAAATGAACGACAGTGGGAAAGAAGAATGAGAGATTGGTGAGTGCAGTTCTTCCCACTCCTAAAAAGGCAATAGGAAGGCACAGGAACATTTTTTACATAGTTCTGCATCGGGCAGGGAAACCTGGAAGACTGTGATGGATAGTTCCTGCAGAAAAGGCAGGATTATAGATGAATGTGTGATGCAGGAGAAAAAACAGGAGTAAAGTGAGGCCCGTCGGAGTGTTTCCCTTTTCCACTGGACGTCATCATTGGACAGCCTTACACACATATGTAATGAAGGAGCACTAAGAGAGTAATTCACAGCTTTTTACTGCAATAATGTCATTTGAGTTCTTCAGTAAAACTTTAAGTGCATGCTGGGAGTGAGATATTAGCCACTGAGTTGCCATGTTTGTGAAAGAGCTCAGTTAGCACAAAAAAACAAGTGTCGCTAGCCAAAAACACAACTCCAATTGCAATTTAAATGTGTTTCCAAGATTTTCACAGTTGATTCTTATTCTGCACAAAAGACAGGAAGTGGGACACTTATTTGATAACTTATACATGAAACTGTGTGTAAATCTCAAAAAGTGTCACATTTTCACATTTTTCTTTTTCTCTTCTAACTCACCACACTGACCTGGACCAGTCAGAACATATTTACTCATCAATGTTCATGTTGCCTTTTAATGTTCTGATCAAAACCTGATGCAGCAGACCCAGAGGAGGCTTAAAGCACTTTATTCTATAATGGATCGCGTTTTCCTAATGAAGAAAGCATTGTTTGCTAAGAACTTTATTTCCAAATGGTTTTGTTTCTTTGTGGTTTCCTTCTCTGTTTAGGCTTTAATAAATGTTCTTATCCTTACAATATCACGTCTTTATTGCAAGTTAAATCCGGTTTGATTGGCACAGAAACAAAGCTGCACGGGGAAACGTTTTTTCTGTTACTTTGTGAAATGCCTTTCCATGGATATCTAATGGAGAAAATGCTTTAATTTAAGAACAAACAATACTGAATAATGGAGACATTATGCTAACAATTAATATTCCTAGCTTAGGAATCTAGACAGTTGTCGCAGCAAAATGCTTTTGCTCTGCATGTCGGCCCCATGACTAAGATCTGTCTGGGGGTCGTGGCCTGACTATATTTTCACATAGGATGACTTTCCAGGCTATAAAAATCCAGCAATTGTTCAGAAAAGATTCAAGAGACTGATACTCAAGAGTGTGGAGAAGAAAGCATCATCAAAAGGCCCGGCCCTACACAACACATCCTCTTTGGCACACTTAAACTGATATCAAGCTATACCAGACGCTAGCGACAAGACACTGATCACAGACTGTATTTAAGATTTTGTCTGCTACGGACTGAAAAATGCCCCAAAGATTGATTGACAGAATAAAATGTTTATTGTTATTGGTGTCTGTTGATGCCTTTTGACTCTGCTCAGTAACGTAACTCACTGCCAAAGCAGTCGTGATATGCTGACGTCTTAGTAAAGTCCTGAGAGGGGGCTACTTGTATGGAGACACAATGGCTGAGAAAGGATCTTCGAGTTAGCCATTAAGTGCTTTTCCTGAATGACCTTATCTCTGCGGGAGACGAGGCCCATGCAGAAGACAAGACTTCCTGCACTTTCACTCTGAATAAAGTTCATCTTCCTTGAACATAAATGACTTTACAACTTTATAGGTTGATATAATCAAATGTGTTGAATGAACAACATGTTTCAATCCAAAGTGTTTGAATAATGTGCGCATCAATCAGTGACGTGTTAAAATGAATATTTTTCCTGTCATGATTCTTTTCGGTGAGCAAGCATTTGGAACCATCCTCTTTTTTGACCCCAAGGTCAAAGCCTCTCTGCAATAGCCTAGTGAACTAGACCAAATTCTTGCTTTGCAAAGAATGGTCTAGGCATGCTCCATTGGAACCTCAGCAGCTCCTACCAGGACTCTGGCTAGCCAATCACAGTTCTCTAGAGGGGTTTCAAACACATAAAGAGCTGTGATTGGTCCATAATGGTGGGCCAATCATAGTGCTCATAGCTGTCAAGTCTCCCGTTTTGGCCGGGAAACTACCGTATTTTACTTTGCTTTCCTGCCGTCCTCCCGAATTATTATTTTCCCGTAAATCTCCCGTATTTTTAAAATTCCTCTGCCTCTTTAAAATTATCTGTAGCCTCGCGAGAACTGGTTGTCGCGAGATTTGTGCAGACAGCGGGAACATAACAGGAACAACAAACGAGAGCGATGATGGATGGAAGTGAAGAAGGCATTCCTGCCAAAAAATCAAAGAAATCGTGTAAATATCTAGAAAAATGGGACAGCGAATTTACTTTTCTAAAGAAGAGCAGGATGGGACAAAGTCACGCTTTTTGTAAGATTTGCAGTTGCGACTTTAGTGTCTCCCACGGGGGAAGGAATGATGTCAGTCAGCATGAGAAATCAACCAAGCACAAGCGCTGGCTAGAAGCACAGAAACATGCCCAGACGATGTCGGCATTTGTAACAAGGAATACCACAGAGGCTGACCAGGTCATAAATGCGGAGGTTAAAATGGCAATGCTGTGTGCCAAAAACAATGTTTCTTTCACCTTCTGTGACGACTTCAACAAGTGTGTAGCTGAGATGTTCCCGGACTCTGCTATTGCACGAAAATATTCTGCGGGGAAAACCAAATCTACGCAACTTATCAAAGGTAAGTTGATTTAAATTAAGTATAAATATTATGAAAGCGTATACATAGTCATAATCATGTCCAGCAGGCATATTGGTGGTAAATTGTTAGCTAACGTTACTGGGCATTCACTCAACAGGTGCCATAGCAGCAGAGCTAGATGAGGAGTTGGCCAGAACATGCCGATCGCAGCCCTTTTCATTGATGTGTGACGAGTCGAACAACAGAAAAACGGACAAAGAATTCGTCATCCTGACCAGACTCTATGATGAGGCCACTCTGCAGGTCGCTACAAAATTCATGGAGATGCCCATATGCAATGTAGGAAATGCAGAAAATCTGTATGAAAAGCTGAGTGAAGCATTAAGGTAGGGGAACTGCAATGTGTTGTTGACGTGTGTAGTAATTTGCATTTAATTATAATCTTACATTTAGTGTAAGGCATTTTATGGCTTTTTTTTTTCATATTTCCAATAGAAAAAGAGGAATTCCATGGGAGAACCTGATAGCCTTTAACTCTGATAACGCCAGTGTCATGAAAGGCAGACACAACTCTGTTATCAGCAGACTGAAGACCAGCCAGCCCCATGTCCAGGACCTTGGCTGCATCTGCCACCTAGCACAACTGGCCACTGGCTGTGCCATCAAAGCAGCACAGGTACCAGTGGAAGACTTCCTGGTTGGGATATACACCCACTTTGATAAAAGGTAAATTATTATAAATAAATAGGCCTGCAGTTGATAATCTTCAGACATACACATACATTTCCATCCACTAACTAAATAATTGTCTATATTACAGTGCAAAAAGATGTGAAATCTATAAAGAATTTGTAGATTTTACCGATTCAGACCACCTGAAGCTCCTCAGGTACTGCAGCACCCGATGGCTGAGTCTATTAACCTGTGTCCAGAGAGTGTTGAACCAGTGGGACGCACTGCAGGTAAGGATGGTAACTCCAGCAGATACATACAGCTTACTATTCTGTGTTTTCCTTTTATTTAACTATTGCCACCTTGTTTCCCCATGTACTCTAGGCCTACTTCAACAGTCATGAGGAGGTGGAGAGGAGCGCCAAAATACATGATTTAGCCAGCCATCTGCGTGATCCAGTCATGAAGATCTACTTCATGTTCCTGACTGCTGCCCTTAAACCTTTATCTGATTTTAATATTGCCTTCCAGGTGGGTGTCAGTGTTATTGAATGTATGTGTAAATATTAAATGTGATTTTGCTAATTGTAGCATTCACTGATATTTTGTTGTGACCCATGATATTTTCTACAGTCAGAGGGAGTACAAATTCACAGACTGGAAGAGGAAATGTGCAGGCTGATCAGGAGGATCCTGGGCTACCTCATACCAGCCAGGGCCATCGTAGGTATACCTCTCAGGGAGGTGGAGTATGGACAAGGACTTCAGTTGGCTGATGAGGAGCTCTTTATTGGAGCAGACACAAAGGCCTTCATGAAAAGCGTAGAGCTTCCCATGTCCACTGAGAAGAAAATCTTTCAGTGAGTATATTACCCAGCTGTTTTATAATGGTCATCATCAGTATGAGAGAATATGCTGTACTGTGCCTAAAATGCTGCCACTATGCAGTTTTTTACTCTTACGCTGTTGTAGATCTGTGAGAAGGTTCTATGAAGCAGCGCTTCAGAAGATGTTCTCCTCCTTTCCCCTTGACCATCCACTCCTGAGGGACTTGAAAGTGCTGGACCCTGCTGCTCGCCTCGACATTCCTCCAGGGGCAGGTAGATGTTAGGGCAGTTCTCCATTGATAGAATGATTGAATTGATTAAATATTGCATGGTTTAGATTTGCAACACTTTCTTTATCTTCCAGTGGAAAGGCTAGGGGCCATGTTTCCTCAGTTGAGCTTGAGTGAAGATAGGCTGAGAGAGGAACTCATTGACTACCAGGTGACAGATAGCAAGCAACTCCCCCAAGAAGACAACATTGACAGATTCTGGGGCCTGCTAGGGAAGGATGTGAGGTTCAGTGAGCTGCCAAGATTAATGAAGGCTTTACTCTGCATTCCCCACAGCAATGCCAGTTCTGAAAGGGTGTTTAGTATGGTGAGAAAGATTGTTACAGAGAATAGGATGTCATTAGACAACAGCACTGTTTGTGCTTTACTGTCATGTAAAATCAACCACTCTGGCCCAGCCTACAAATACACTCCTTCCAAAAAAGTGTTAAAGAATGCTAAATCTGCAACACATTTGTATAATAAGTCATTAGTGAATGTCAGAGAGCCACATGAGTGAACATGATACATCTAAAGAAAATGTGTAATGAAAATAAAATGTAAATGTTTAACTTAAAGACAAGCAATGTGAAATGAACAGGAAGTAATGTGTTGACTTGTATATAAAATGAAAAATGTAAAATCAATAAATATGCTTCATTTCCCCTTTTGTGTTTTCATTTAGGCTGTATTATAACAGAATGTTCACAGCATTTCAATGTCAACAAAGGTAGGCCTCAGATTCTGATCACTGAATTGTAGTAAGTGGTTGAAAAGTGGTTATTATAGATTTTTTGTACACCTATCTTACAATGTAAGATATACTAGCGCTCGGCTGTGGCGGCGGGTTGGCTCGCTGCTGGTGTTGTAAATTTTCCCTTATTTTCAAATCCAAAACTTGACAGGTATGATAGTGCTCTATCTGCTTAGTGAACAAATCACAGAGCTTTATCCGCTTTGTGGGCCAATCATGGCACTCTACATGCCTGGTGGGTGGGATGATGCAACAGAGTGAAACAAGAGTATGTCACATTCATTGTCCAGTGGAATGTGGAGATCATTTGAAAGACAACGGTAGAACCCGCCCCACAACCGAGAGCCGTCAATGAAGCATGGCCAGACTAAATAATACATTTATTTAGTCTGGCTTGCCAGGCTATCTCTGCAATGCTTGTGAGTGATTTCAGACACAACAACTCTTTTTTGAGCCACCCAACACCTCAGAAAGACATCTAACCTGCAGACCCTGGTTGCATCTCATGGCTGGACTAGAAATCTGAATTCAAAAGGAACTGCCCTTCTTTGGGTTCCTGTGGTCTCGATGTCCGGTGAACCTCTTGGGCCGCTTTTGTCTGGACCGTCGATGGGCAACAGTTACACAAAGATGCGTAGACTGTGCACGATTGTGTCGGATGGTTTTATAAACAAATCTCTAGCTTATCAAACCATACAGCCAAACTGATTTTACCACCCAGACTCCACAATTTCTCTCAGATATTCCCAAGGTGATGCTAAAACACCCAGCTCACATCCCATTCATCATCTTTTAGCTGTACAACTATCATTTCATTCATACTTTGTCATGTACGATCGTTTAGTTTAGAAAAATAGAATTAAAATCATTTTTATAACTATATTCTTGACTCTGTCTGGATTGATATGAAGTATGTGTGTTCCCTGAATAAAGTCTTCTGATTAAACATTCAGATTAATATTTCATATTTATATGGAACATCACATCTTATTGAACATTTAATAAATAAGTAGCTAATCCTTATCGCAACATTTTCATGTCATGCTGATCCAGTCTAATCAAATCATAACTCTTCCTGTTAGTTCCGTTCTTTCTAAAGTTACAAAAACTCTTTGGCTGGGTTTTGTCCTGTTGAAACGAGATGGAGCTTATCAGCATAGCGCTGACTCATCTCTCACACAACCAAGTCTATGACCACCCAAAGATTTTGCTAACAAGATTGTTTTATCTTCACAAGGGAGAGTGAATGTGCTTATTTGTGTGTTTGCTGACACTTACTTGTGTACTGCTTGTGTATAACTTGGAATAGACGACGCTCTAAATCTGACGGTATAACCAACAAAGAAGCTAAGATCCTGTAAACGGGCCGTGTTTTTAATACCGTCCGACGACTCATTCCAAGCGAAGCAAGTTCATTTTTACAGTTTGAAATTTCCAGATCCTCTCCGGTTCTGACACCGGTTCCGATCCGGACCAGGTGTGCTTATGAGCTGCACCATTCATGTAGCTAAGCTAAGATAGCATCCTAGCTTTCGAAATCTAGCATCCTAGCTTTCGACAAAGTTGACAGATCATTTGCTGCTGTGGCCCCCAGACTCTGGACCTCTCTCCCCCTGAGCCTGAGATCAGTGGACTCAGTGGTCTCCTTTAAACTCACCTGTTCAAGCTGGCTCTGGTGTGACCTTCTTCACCCTCTCCTTGTTCTGCTCTCTCCACCTATTCCACCTTCCTCAGGATCCATTGATTTCCCTCTTTCCTAATCACTCTCTCTCTCTTTCTTTACATTTTTTAATCACAATGTCTATTTTTGCCCATTTTAAATATATTTTAATCATGTTCTACATTCTTTTTATATTTTACATTTTTGTTTTTGTGAAGCGCCTCGTGATGTTTATCTTGAGAGAAGATTTTTTTATTGCCATTGTCACTGAACGCAGCTCACTGACTAGGAACGTGTTTTGGTGAAAAGGTGCAACATGAGCACACATAAAAAAACACATAGTATGTAATAAATGATAAATATTATCTACAATTAGCAGCAGGATAAATGGTGCAAACATACTATTACAGTGACTGGTATTTAATGTGCAGGTTAGTGTAGGTATCACCAAGTGTTCATGAGACAGACGGCAGAGGTGGAGAAATTGTTTTTGTGACGAGAGGTTTTGGTCCTGATGGATCGTAGCCTCCTGCCAGATGGAATCTTCTCAAACAGTCCGTGGCCAGGGTGAGAGATGTCGCCTGCAATTCGGCCTGCTCTCCCCCGGGTCCTTGCAGCATACAGGTCATGTAGAGATGGAAGACTGCAGCCAATCACCTTCTCGGCTGAGCGCTCAATGTGTTGCAGTCCCTGTCTTTCCCTGACGGTAGCCCCAGCAAACTACGCTGTGATGGATGGAATTGGTGGCAATGGGGCTGGAGGAGTTAGGTGCAGTGGCGCCTTCGGTAGACTGAGTTTTCTTGACTTGGCTGATGTTCTTTGGTCGCTGATGACGTTGTGTGTGTGTTAAGCTTGTGCGGAGTTAAAGTAAAGCTCATGTTAGCGGCCCACCGTTGTCCTGCATCTTCGTGCTCTCTTGTTGTAAAGAACACCACACATGCCCCTCGTAATTTGTGGGTTTGAGCCCAGCTCCGCCTGTTGCAGTCGTGTCCTCGGGCAAGACACGTTGGTGGTCTGAGGGGCCAGTGGTGCCGGCACACGGCAAGTAAGTAACGTTTATTTAGAAAGCACGTATCACCGAAAGAAAAATCACAAAGTGATTCACAAAGAACAACAAAACAAAAAGTCATAAAATTATAAAATGCTTAATTAAATACAGGTCGTTAACCTTTTGGCATCACCCTTAGCTGTTTGACTCGTCATTGTAAGAAGGTCATCTTGTTACACGGTTAAGCTAATGCTTGACCTTCACGTCTACATACGGATGTCTACTCTGAGCCTGCTGCGTGAACATACATTTTCACACACCATGTGTCTTTCTCTTGCTCCCCCGTGAAGTACTGGAATGTTCGAGGGAGACTTTAGAGCTTGGCAGGCCCTCAGTGACTGGCATACGCTGCAGGCTCGACAGTGATTGATGCCAAGGCTGATGGAGCAGTGGCAGAAGCCCCGGACCTCAAGGTTCTCTGAAGTTTTGTGTCCTAGAGCTCCAGAGCTCTAGTTAACCAGTCTTAAAAATGTCATGTAAATGAATACTTTGCAACCACTCAGACACAAACACAAGCACGCAGAAATGCAAACATGCAAAGAGAGACGGTTAATCCCCAAGTACCGGTACTTCATTTTGACGAGCTGTGTGCAGAGTGGAGGATTATTACAGAATGAAAAGGCGAAGTAGACATTTTCTAGACGATCAGAGCCAGATCTTTATGCACAGCTGAGCATGACGGCTATTGGACTGTGTGTGAAAATCGCTTGTCCTGTTCCTGTCTATCGTTCCCCTTTCTTACATACCCTATGGGAATGTAGTAAGGGAACATTTTTGCATTGTTGCATTCAATTAAATAATCTTTCTTACCATGTGAAAGTGGCAGCATGAAATAAAAACCTACTTTGACTGTGTTCATATTTTCTGACTGTGCTGTTTCAACAGCAGTTATATTTTGAAATCTCTCCCTTCCTTCTTTACAATCTTGGTCCGTAGGTAGCGGGGAGAAACTCTGGGCCAGCTAATCATTTGTGGAATGTGGCGTGGATATAAGATAGGGCCAGATTGGGAATGCACGGAGCCAGAGGAATGGTAATTACTGTGGAAATCAAACACCATCAATTGTGAGGTTTTTCAACATTTCACAGTGTCGCTCCCCCGCCCACCCCCGTTCCCTTCCCAAATCCCCTTCTCTGCTTGTTCCAACTCAAACGACCCTTGCAGCCACTCCCAAAGGCCCTCAGCCTTCCCTCTTGCCCTCCCTAGTTTTTTGCCGCTATTTTCCACCCCTACTTAACTCCACTTCTTCTCTATTTTCCTCTCTACCCTCCCATTTATTTTCTTTTAATTTTCCCACCCCTCTCTGGCTTTATCTATCTGCTTTTGTTTTCCCTGTCTTTCACGGTACACCCATTTACACCCAATCCTCCAGCCAAGTCCTTTTTGTTTCCCATTGCACTTCCATAGTCATTTGAACACACTCACATGCGCACACATGCACTCACACATGATCACATAAGACAGTTGACCCTCATCGCTGCGTGTCTGGAATGTGAAAATGACGTAGCCAAAACATTTGAATGGTTTTTAGAGACCTTTACTTACTGTTCGCTTGGCAAAACAGCACATTAGGACTGATCATCGACATGAATTTGACCTGAAACTTATTAAAGACTGAGTGAAAATATTTCTGCCTCACAGTTTTGGTCCACCTTCATCAGGTGGAACAATGACCCAGGTGATTGCAGGTCAGTTAATCTGCTGAAGTTCCTGAAATTAACCCACCTCGATGTAATCAAACCCACTTTCTGACAGCAAGTAGGTTTTTTTTTTACATGCAAACCACTCAACACTGGGATGTTAATACCAGAGTGGTGTTGTTACATAATGCTCAGCTTGTCCTGTTATTCATCCAGTCGTTTACCCTCGTTTTGACAAAGAGCAAACACACATTGGACAAATAAGCCCCCTGTCATTGGGCAACATCAGTGATAAGGAGAAGGGGGCCTCTGGGAAGGAGGGAGGCACACTCCTTGCATCCCAACATGACAATAACTCAGTAGCCTCCTCAGACCAGCTCCAGTTGGACGTGTAATGCAGCAGAACACAAATCTTTCTTGGCAGCCGAGTTGAGGCTCAAATCCTTACTACTGACTTGGCATCAGCCATTGTGCTCCTCTGAGCCAGAAAAGTGATAAATTTGAACTTTTTCCTTTCATTTGCCCAATAGTTATTAGCTTTTTTACTAACAGTTGTGATGATATTTGGTGATCTAAGAGTCTAGAGGGGGTTTGAAATGTAAGAGCTGGAGAAACAAGTCAATTAGAGGAGTGCTTTATGGCTCCCGAACTTGGTCTCACACAAGCCCCATCTGTAGCATCAGCCGCCCGTCTGCAAGAAGTCAAATAGATAGAGGAAGTGATGCATTATGAGGCAGGAAAACTTGCACAGACTCAGACACACGTCGACACATTCACAGGGCAGTCCAGACAGCTGTACTTGTCAAATGTCACCGAGCCGTTTGTCAGAGTGTAACATTCACACAGTGTTGCAACAAGCACTTCCTGCCTCCTGCAATCGCTCTGTGAGGAGACAGTTTGTGAAAATCAAGTTTGCGGTGCTGGTGAACAACAAAGTAGAACCAAAAACCAGTATAGCAGCATGAAATGACCTAAAATATCCTGGAAACCTCAATGCCATTTGACTTAGCTTTGACTAAAGGTCTAATGTGAAAACTTTATAAAAAGAGAAGAGAGAACCTGTAATGGTTTGGTAGTTGGACCCACAGCTTTATCAAAAGCAACGCAAAAGTAGCCGTGTAAAATACAAAAGGTTGATCAGAACAGCTCGTCACAAAGAAACCAGGGACTAAAACTAGTGCGTGTCTTTGTTACTGAGTAGATTTAAGAGCAGGTGAAAAGCTTAAAAGAATAAATGGGGCTGATGGAAAAAATGTCCGGGGAAATTCAACAGCCTAAAGACAAACATACCAATTAGAGGATCAACTAAAAAAACAATCTAACCAGAAACCAAACAAAGGAAGAGCAGAACTATAGCAGACAGAAGCGTTAAAGTAGCAGCTACAAGCTCAAAAGAGTATTCATGGAAGCAACACACCCCTGATATATTTGTTCATATTAAAGAAAGAAACAACTTCCACTTCTTGCTGCATATTTTCAAAAGTCTGCCTGGCACCATCAACGTATAAAAATATGGACATAGCCCGCCCATTACCCCCCACCAGAAAAAACACCACCCCCACCCCCCCACCCCCACGAGGGTGTGGCTGTTACGTTTCGAACAGGGTCTGCACAAATGAAACCAATGTAGCAACTAGCTAATCCAAGAAGCTAAGACAGGCACCAAGGACCACAGAGTAGCCCACTTCGGTGCAAAGTCACGCTGGTCTCCTGTGGAGGTCCAACATGGACTGGGACTGTTTAATACAAGCAGAGCCAGACCACTGCGAGCGGGAGCCCTGACCTTTCAGATCAGCTCATTCTCCATGGTCGGAGATCAGCGGGATATTAGCTAATTGCTGATCTTAAGTTAACAGAGTCTGTCTGGACTTTTTTAGCAAGACAAACACAGCAGAGTGATTTCAAAGTGAAGGCGCCTTCGGCCTGCTTTGTAACAAAATTATACCTAGGTAAGCTGACCGAGGATATCAAGCTTTGCTTGTCCACCGCAGTCAAAGATATGCGAGTCCGCCATTGTCGACGCACTTATCTCTGGGAGCATTGACGTGGCTCGCGGATTCGCATTGCGTTCCTGACCAGAGACGTCAACAACGGTAGACTCGCGGATCTTCCATCACGGTCGACCAGCAAAGTTCGATAGCCTCCGCTATCCTTGGTCAGATACCCAGCAGCCACACCAAGGGTATCAAGAGCAACGTCTTCCTGCGGTGTCCGTGAGGGCGCACGGGGTTGGTTATATATAAACAGGTGTTTATATACATACCGTAAATCCTCTAATACAGGCCTGTATTCAGTTAACAGCCAGGTCTCATATTTTGGCCGGTGTCAGAGTCGGCGGAGGTGAATAATGGCCGGTCTCTTATTGTGGCCGGGTGGAATGTGGTAACAAGCAAGTACGGGGGTCGGTTGTGTCATCGTCTCACTTTAGATTTGCCAGTGATAGACCGCGAGGGTAACTTTAACCGTGCGGAGACGAAGAGGAGGCGACAATTTGATATCAAGTTCAAAGAGAACGTGCGCTGCAGAACACTGGGGAGCAATAGGGGTTGTATGAACTAGTCGACTTCACTATAGTGACTTTTTATGCCTGTCATCGACTAGTCGCTGTCACGTGATAATGACCGGCAAGATGCAGCCCTCGGAAAAGACAGCAGCCTGCTGTCAGCAGGTGACAAGCTCCTGCGCTCCGGGGGGCAAGGCGCTCTGCCAGAGCGTCGGTACTGACACGCGATCGTTCATGTCGGTTCATTTCCTTTAATGTTTTCTGTCTTTTATTTGCGCCTGATGTGTTTCGCTGCTGTGGAGCGGGGCACATCACCTTGTCCTCTGGCGATGCACCGATCACTGATGCGGCCGCCAAGCAGGGAGCACTCCGCTGTTTTTGCGGTCGGTAGATCTGCGTCCTGAGCACGGCCACAGTAACATTATCAAATCAGGTGTCGCCACCTCAAAAACTAATTTAACATGCAATCGTTCATGTCGGTTCATTTCCTTTAATGTTTTCTGTCCTTTATTTGCGCCTGATGCGTTTCGCTGTGGAGCGGGGCGCATCACCTTGTCATCCGGTGATGCACCGATCACTGATGCGGCCACCAAGCAGCGAGCACTCTGCTGTTTTTGCGGTCGGTAGATCTTTTAGAACTGCAGTTCAAAGGTAATTCATAAGGTGAATATATATGAACCCAGGTAGCAGTTTCTCTTTAGGATTGAGAGGAGATGCAGGAAGATAATAAACAGGCAGGACAGAAAAATAGTCAAATAAAAACAAGTTAGTTTTTGTACCTGGTGGTTGCAACAAACAGACACCATTGAAGGTAATCAGAAGTGAGGAACAGAAAATGAAATAATTATTTTAATGTTTAGAGCAGCAGCAACTCCGAGAGGCTGCAGGCGCATCAGTGAGTTTGCGGCCGCTGCGCAGGGGAGGGGGGAGATGGCTGAAGCAGAAACTACCGTTGTTAAAAGAAATGTGTTTAACTTTGAAAATGTGGGCGCAATTTTAATTGTCAAAAACTCCATTCAGTGGAATGCCACCATGCAAAGTTTCTGAGAAGGGCAACTCTGCACATAGACACTAAATCCTTGACTAAGATGGCAGCTAGTGAGTATTACACTTTGCAGCTGTTATGCCATTCTTGTGTGGAAAACAGGGGAGATGTAATACAGCTAGAACACCATTTTTTGTTTCCTTAAAATGCATTTTAATTTAAAGAATCCATTAAATAATTATAGTTGTGATATTTTAACTAATTCAAAGCAAACCCAATAGACTGTATACCCACATATGAGGAAACAACAAAAACCCAAACAATTTCTGATAAACGTGCTTCAAAAACAAGCTTTCGTCACATTAAATGGACCCAGCATCAATTTTTCATCACTTGGAGATGAAAGCAAGTGTACCAACACAAATCCTGCATTTGCATACAATACCTTTGGGCTGAGACCTGAACAAATCAGAATCTAAATAAACTACACAGATGCTTGAGCTAAAAGGCTTCCTGCTTTGGAAAGTGTGCTTATCATCATATCCTGCCTGGACTCCAGTGGATGTTTCCACATACAAACATTTTAGAGGCAAGTTCTTCTTTGTGCAAGTAGTGACCAGAGAGTGCTCGGGTAAATATTTCAGGGTTTCAAATGCAGGTTTTTCACCTGATAAAATATTTATGAACATTAAAAATGCCATTAAAGCCTCCAGCCAGCACCAGCAGGCAAGGTGGGTTAAGTGTCTTGCTCGGGACACAACGACTGACACGGATGGAGCCTGGGTTCGAACCTACAACCCACTGATTACAGGACTAACTCCTAGCTCCTGAGCCACCATCACCCCTGAATCAACCAGGATGATTTTCTTTAAGTGTTTAGCTTTATTTACCTCTAAACAGATGAGTTGCAAAAACAAAACTTCACCGCCTCAGAGTTGCCATGACTGTAAACTAGATCTATTAAACCTAAAATATTTTTGAACCAGGCTGCAAACCTGTTTACTCCTGCTGTGAAGTTTGTAACACTGGAAACTTGCTCTTTTCTGGAGTTACACCCTAGAGAATAAGGGGAGAACTGCAATGTTTGTCACTTTCACATTGGCTTCACTTTCAGCAGTGGGAGTTTGCCTCTTGGACCGAACTCGCTAGAGGGCGTTCCCAGTGATCTCCACCCATAGTCTTCAGCAGGGGTCTCCAACACTTTGCTCGCGAGCTATCGCTAGCTCCCGACGCACTTGACAGCTCGCCTGGAAGAAGAAGAAAAAATATATACATAATGCTAACATTCAATCTAATCTGCTTTGCGTTATGCCCTGAATTGCATATATGTTGTACTTCAATTTAAATGATGTGTGTTTCAGCTGTCTGTTGTGTAATTTAAGAGAGGAGTTGATATTTACAGCGCCTTAAAGGGGTAATTTTTGGGGAAAAAATGGTTTCCATTGAGAAACTGGTCTTGATAACAACTGATGGAGCACCAGCTATGATAGAATGACACTCTGGATTTATTGCTCTCTGCAAAGAAGTTCCAGACCCAGATGTTTTTTTTTACTATTATTGCATTGTACTGCTACCAGCAGTCTATACGCTCAAAAGTCATGGGATGTGACCATGTCAACATGCCTGTTGTTAAAATGATCAACTCCATTCGTGCAAAAGCCAAAGCTTAGCCGAACAAAGATAAGGTATATATATATATATATATATATATATATATATATATATATATGTATATGTATATATATATGCTCATCATATACATCATATATAAATGATGAGCATAATAAAATGGAAAAAACAGCCTGTGTTGTTAAGTTATTTTTATTTTCAAAGGTAAGACATTGAGACACTTCCTGTCCCTGCTGGATGAATTCAAATCTTTCATGAAGATGGGGGGGGGGGGGGGGGGACGGGGGGACGGACATCACCTTGCTGAATGATGCTGAGTTGCTGCTGGATTTGGCTTTCTTGGCTGATGTGACTGGAAAAATGAACCAGCTGAACCAACAGTTGCGAGGTAGAGAAACAAAGTCAGTGACATCATCAACGCTGTAAAGGCATTCAGACCAAAACTGACCATTTACATCCAGCAAGTAAAAAAATTAAAGATCCCAGCACTTCCCCTCTGTTGAGAAAATGCTGGCCAGCCACTCAGGGACAAACATAAAGGTTGCCAGATTTTCAAATCAAATCAAATCAAAGATACTTTATTAATCCCAGAGGGAAATTAGAGTTTCAGTACCCACAATTCAGAGATCAGACTGACATGGGCAAGACACATGACAAGAATTGGTGACATTCGCAACCCTGAGTCGCGCTACCTTAATAGAGATAAGAGGGTTACATGAGGGTTGGTTCAGGTGGAGGGAAAAAAAGGAACTTCAGAGTTACCCTCCCACCAGGAGGGCAGCTTTGCTCTGCAAAAAAACCCCACCTCAGACAGATATGCAACAGACTTCAGACAACACAATATAAGTGTCCACTAGGTGGGGTGGTGGGATGGGACTATCCCAACTTCAGTTCCTGCAGCCACGATAAGCAGCGCTTGTCACCTCAGTGTGGATAGGGGGAGGAGCATTGAGGGTTGGGGGTTGTAAACTGCTTTCGTAACCTTCAAAACCTCTGTTCGCTAAAACCAACTCCCCCAAAGACATCCACCTGTCTATGGGACTTTGGAACTGCCAATCAGCTGTAAACAAAGCAGACTTCATTACTGCATATGGAAACCACCTGTCACTTGATGCACTAGCTCTCACTGAGACCTGGATCAAACCATGTGACAATGCTACCCCATCTGCTCTCTCATTTAACCACACTTTCTCCCACACTTCACGTGCATCTGGCCGAGGTGGTGGAACGGGCATGCTAATTTCCAACAAATGGATATACAGTCAGTTGCTATCCATCACTAAATACAACTCCTTTGAATACCATGCCGTCCAGGTAACTGTACCGAAAAAAATCTTTTTGGTTGTCATATATCGACAACCAGGTCAACTCAGAGACTTTCTTGATGAACTTGACACCCTGCTTTCCTCCATTCCTGAGCACGACTGTCCCACAATGGTCCTTGGAGACATGAATATTCACCTGGACAATCCCAGCTCATCAGGCTTCCTGTCACTAATGTCATCATTTGATCTAAAACTAGTACAAAGTCCTCCAACTCACAATGCTGGGAAAGCACTCCACCTCATTTTCACCAGAAACTGTGCAATAGACACAATCTCTGTCACACCGCTGCATCTTTCGGATCATTACTTCATCCATTTCAGCACGACTTTACAAGGGAGGTCCACTGCTTCCTCCCCAATGGTCTCATTCCGCCACAACCTCCGCAATCTGGCACCCAACCACTTCTCCTCTCTTGTTGCCTCCACTCCTCCTTCTCCCAGCACATTCTCTGCTTATGAAGCGAATGAAGCCATCAAGCCACTCTGCTCAACACTCTGCTCTTGTCTTAACAACTTGTGTCCTTTAGCCACTAGACCTGCTAGATCCTCTCAGTCGCACCCTTGGCTAAATGATACCCTCAGGTCTCTACGCAGCAATCTTAGAGCTACGAAAAGGAAATGGCGCAAAACAAAAGATCCTGGTGATCAATTGAAATTTCATGAATTACTGTCCTCATTCTCTGCCAGCATCACTGATGCAAAGAAAGCGTTCTACACAGCTGCCCTGGGGCGCACTGACAGAGGCGAGGCTGCCGAGCACTGGCGCCACCGGTCCCTCTGACCACCACCAGCAGGCAACGTGGGTTAAGTGTCTTGCCCAAGGACACAATGACAGTGACAAACTGAGCGGGGCTCGAACCTGCAACCTTCCGATTACAGGGAACTTAACTCCTGTGCCACCGTCGCCCCAAAAAAGGTTGGAGACCCCTGGTCTACAGTGTGGAATGTAGCAGAGAGCTTCAATAATAAGAGAAGCACAACATCCCTTGAGTCATTAGCTATGAAGATATCATTGTGGACTTTGTACTGCAGTGTTTCCCAACCCTGGTCCTCAGGACACACTTACATGCATATTTTCTACGTCTCTGCTTCAGCACACCTGATTTACATTGCTTCCTTGGGAGGTCACCAAGTGCTGCAGATGCCAGTTAATCACTCATTTAAGTCAGGTGTGTGGCAGCAGGGAAACACTGGTGTTTAAAACAGGCAACATGGACAACAAGCAGGACAGCGTGCCTTGAAGGCCAGGGTTGGGAAAAACTGCTGTACTGGTCCCAGCTCTAAAACCAGACTGGAAAACTTAAGAACATCAATGTTTATCCAGGAACATTGTCAGCTGGTTGTAGATGGTCTTCTGTAATACTTTAACAGGCAGTATCATCACATGTTTAGAAGTTAGGACAATATCTGACAGAACTACTGTTCATAATATGGAACTAGGATTGGGACAATATTACATGTAACTTGTACCAAGCTTTGTAACCTATAACATGTTTTGTAAGTGTAACTTTCATTTTGTAACATGTAACTTTGGTTTTGTAATACATAACATTTGGTACGTAAGATGAAACTTTCATTTTGTAACTTGCGGAAACAATTAATGTACAAGTTTCAAATCACAACTTTCAAAACACACATCTCAGTCTACAGTTACAAAACGGCATTATGGAAGTTTTACAGCCAAAACATGTTTAGAAATAATAAATTTCTTCTTCATACATTCTCCTGCAATGCCCTGGTCCTGTAGAATGAGCCCTGGCATTTTTACTGTGATTGCCAGTTTTTCTGTAAAATCACAGAAAAAGAGAGTTGCTCGGGTCGAGTAGGCTGCTTCATGCGCGTTCACGCTCAGGCATAGCCCGTAGCATTTGCTATCAGTAGCTTTAGCAGCAGAGATAGAGGTAGTGCCAACTCAGCGACTTTGTCGCTGTTCCTAATGCCTAGTGATGAACCTAGCTACATTTGTCAGGACCCTTAAATACTTTCTTATAGATATTTCCTGCAAATTAGCAACAAAATTGCCATTTTCGCTCCGAACCATTCTTTGAACTTTGTTTCAGCTGTCATCAACGATATAAAAGTTACAAATAAGAAAGACATTACTGGTGCTTTAGCTCAGTTAGATGTCAGACTCTCATGCAGAAGATCTGGGTTTGATTCTGGATGTGAACATAATTTATTTAGAGTTTCTTTTTTACATTAATGGTATTTTTTACAGTAAGATGCCCAAATTTTTATTTGAGACTCGCCGAACGGCATTGAATTCACAGATAAAAAAGATGTGGGTTCAACTTTCATTTTGGGACAATTTTTCAAGCAAGGGAAGGGAAGCTCTGTGAAGCTGATGGACTGACCCATCTTAAACCTTTGTCGGCTGTGCTGAAGAGAAAGGTACAGAACCAAATTATTTAATTAATTAGCTGCGCGTTCTCCTGTCCTCTGTCCTCCGGGCCACACACACACACACACACACACACACACACACACACACACACACACACACACACACACACGGGACTGTCTCAGCTGTTATTTTCGTTAAGGAGTGTGCACCAACTGCATGCGCGCCTCGTGCACGAGCTTACTATTGAAGCTGCCGTTACGCTTTTGGCCTGAGGGGGCAATCGCGAGCATAAACATTCAAAACTCCGTAAAGTCCCTTTAAGTTTACAAGTACAAAACATTGTGTCCCAATTCTAGCTTCTTTCCCAAAGAACCAATGACAGGCTTTATTTGACCAGCCAATCACGAGTCTTGGATTCCTGTTGAAGACAATTCCTGTTGGAAGCGAGCTAGAATTGGGACAAAATGTTTTGTACTTGAAGACTTGAGTTTTGTAACTGTAGAGTGAGATGTGTGTTTTGAAAGTTGTGATTTGAAACGTGAACATTGATTTTTTCTGCAAGTTACAAAATAATAGTTTAATGTTACGTACCAAAGTTACATGTTACATAACTAAATTTGCCAGTTACAAAACAAAAATTATATGTTACAAAACAAAAGTTACGTGTTACAAAATAAAAGTTACGTGTTACAAAACAAAAGTTACGGTTACAAAACATGTTACAAGTTAAAACTTGTACAAAACTTGGTACAATTTAAATGTATTATTGTTCCAATCCTAGTTCCATAGTATAATAGCCTAAATTTAGGGTCTCAGCAGGGGAAACACCTCCTAATATAGCTAAGCAGACAAAACATTATCAGGATCTAAAGGATCTTCTGACCTTTAATTTTGCAGTCTGAGGGATGCATACTTCTCCAATGTAGTGTCCTAGAGCCCAAAGTGTTTTACACCATCAGCAGTATAGTCTCACCTTGACCTCAAACTCGACTCAGCTATATGCAATGATTCCCTCTCTGCAACAAATTCCTGTTTATCCATTCAGTTGTTTCAGGTAATTGAGACACTTGACGGGTTACTCAAGTTAGATCCTCATTATTCAGTCGGACTGGATATTCTTGACCCTTTCTTTCTGAAAATAGCAGCACTTTATTGCTGCACCTATTACCCATCTATTTAATCTTTCCATACAGCAGGACTGGAAATTTGCATCTGTTAACTTTTTAAAGAGAGAGAAAATTCAGACTTAAGCTGTTATAGGCCTATTTCTATCCTGCCTTGCCTCTCTAAAGTCATTGAAAAGTTAGTCAACAAACAGCTAACTCACTATCTGTAATCCAGCAGTATTATTACCCCCATGCAGTCCAGCTTCAGAACTGGCCATGGACGTGTGTCTGCAACAAGTGCTAAATGACATCATATGTGCCATTGACAATAAAGAATATTGTGTGGCTGTGTTTGTTGATGTAACCCAGAAGCTAAAACCTTAATGAGGTATCAACTAATTGGCTTACTAATATGATCCATCCTCAATCTATGTAAAATATGAAATATAAATTAAGGAAATTAAAAATACTAATTAATAGATATCTAAATAACTAATAGATAATAATTTCATAATGAATTATTGGAAGGGTGAATAACTAAAATAACGAGTTTAATATTAAGCATCGGTTCAAACAAGAATCTTGAACATTACTAACAAAAAACTGAAGAGGAAAGCTGTGTACTGTTGGTCCAGGTGGGAATCTGAAATTTCATTGGTTGAGAGAAATAAGTCCCGCCTCCGCGAAATAAAACCGTTTGACGCAGCGGAGCGAAAGGAGAGACAAACGGCTGTGCAGGAACGCAGATACAGAAAGCAAAGACTGAGCGTTTAGTGAGCAAAGAAAAAAAACTACGGTCGAGGCCGTGAAGAACCCTGATTTGAGGGCCGCGTAGATAGAGGGAGAGGTATGGAGCTAGGATTGTATGGAGCTAGGATTGGGACAATATTCAGCATAACTTGTACCAAGTTTTGTAACTTCGAACATGTTTCATCACATGTAACTTTGGATTTGTAACTTATAACTTTAGTTTTCTAACTTGTAATTCTCAATTTGTACTTGTATTTCTTGTTTTGTAACAGGAAATTTTCATTTTGTACATGTATTTTTTATTTTGTAAAATCAAACTTTTATTTTGTACATTTACTGCTCATTTTGTAACATCAAACATTCATTCAGAAACATGAACCTTTCGTTTTGTAACTAGCAGACTTCCAAATTGAAAAAAATCAAAGTACAAGTTTGAAATCAAAACTGTCAAAACACACATTTCATTCTACAGGTACAAACCTCAAATCTACAATTACGGATCTTTTTGTCTCGATTCTAACGTCAGTGGGAGGAACTTGGGTGGAACCAACGAGAGCACGAGTCTTTGCTACCAATCACGTTTCTCGAATTCCTGTCCAATCATTGGGAGAGGAGGGCAGGGTTCTGTCAGAGCTGTAGAGAGAGTTACAGAATGCGGGAGTCACGTGGTTCATGTAGCTTCAAATAGTTCCAAACAGCCCCCGCTGCTGCATTGACTGCAGTTCTTTTCCGGTGTTTCGGAAGGATTTTCTCCGGTAAGTTGATGAAATGTCATCATTTTGTTGCATTGTGAAGCGTTAGCTAACCACTTCGTACCAAAATAAGCCAACGATGGTATTTTATGTTGCCAGTTTTAGCTAGATAACCTTTAATGAGCTAACTGTGTGCAGCTTGTTGATTGTGAGCAGAAAGATGAGCTGTAGACGGGTTTATTTCAGTTTGTTTGATTCTACGTTTTAAAAATATTCCCCACAGTTTGAAATAGGTTATAAACTTTTTACATTATTTGTTTTAAATAGGTTATAAACTTTTTACATTATTTGTTTTATTTGGGATTTTTTGTACAACATACGTTGCTGGTTGCTGTATCAACACGAACATGCATCAGCAATGGAAGCACAAATGGAGAGACCAATAATAAAGAAAATGTGATTGTGAAGAAAGTAATTATTTAACATTTTTCAGTTAATAACACTGACTACAACAAACTGCTGAAGCATGAGACAAACAGGATTACGAACATAAGAAGATATGTTGTTCTGTTTTGTGTACTCAAGTAATAAGAATCAAATTACGAAGTAAGGGATAAGAAAGGGATAAAATCATCTGTTGTTTGGAACTGGTATGGGTTTGCTGCAACAGACATAAAACAAGAGACCCCATGCTGCAACCTTTGTCTAAAACCCGTCGCAATCAAAGGCAGCAGCACCACTAACTTGTTTCAACACCTAAAACGGAGGCATCAAGCCGAACACGAAAAATACCAGCCTCTCCGAGATGAACAAAGCCGCAGTGACCAAAAACCACACTTCTGGTTTTGCTGTAGGGATGGGGTCACTGGAATACCGTGCTGTGTGATCTGTCGGGAGGTCAGAAGATTGTGGCAGGACTTCTGTCATAAGGGGGAGAAGGGTAGAGTCTTTTATGACCTGCGTGCATGCATGTGTGTGTGTGTGTGTGTGTGTGTGTGTGTGTGTGTGTGTGTGTGTGTGTGTCTGTGTGTGTGTGTGTGTGTGTGTGTGTGTGTGTGTGTGTGTGTGTGTGTGTGTCTGTGTGTGTGTGTGTGTGTGTGCGTGATGAGTCGTAACAGAATCTGTTGGATGTTTCTTCCTGTTAAAAGGGAGTTTTATTCTCCACTGTTGCTACATGCTTATCTAATATGAGGATTGCTGTAAAGTATCAGACACAAAAATTCTGTGACTGGATGCAGTCTGCTGGGTTTTCTGACATAGGACACTTTTACCTAACTGGCATAGTGAACTGAACTCCATGCACTGATAAGTAGGTTCAATTGAAACGTTTTCTTTGTGAGGTGCCTTGAGACGACTTGTTGAGATCGGTGCTATATAAGAAACTGACCTGAATTGAATTGAATTGAATTAAGACTGCAGCTAAGAAAACCGACTAATAAAGACTATGCAGTCTGCTGATGACTGCTTCTTGAACATCCACAATTTAGTCATAAAACACAATCTGGAGAAAACATTGTGGTCCTGGAAGTCAGTCTGGATGTGACATGAGGTGAGATGTGTTTTTCCTCAGGACAGTTTTTACTGAAGAGACTGCTGATGCTGTGTAGACTAAAAGAACCTGTGTAAATTCCTTTCACGTCAGAAGTCTCTTGCCACCGTTTGCCATTCTCCTTGGATCATCCCACAAGCTTCTTGAGAGGGATTTTCATGGCAGCAGATCCTAATCTAAACCGTGTGTCTTGGTTTCATCCGCTGCCATCCTCATTCACTTCCTCTTTTATCCCAGCTTCCTGTCTTTGGCTTTTACTGACCCTGGATCTGCTTTTTAGGGAACATCTAAGTTGTTCTAGTCCTCATGTAGATGTTAATATCTCACCTGTTTGATGTGAAGATGTGTGCTAATCCTCTGGTATCCTCCCTTTACCTCATCTAAAGTCCTCCTCTCCATCACTGTGTGTGTGTGTGTGTGTGTGTGTGTGTGTGTGTGTGTGTGTGTGTGTGTGCGCGCGCGTGCACGCATGTGCATGTGTGTGTGTGTTTGTCTTTATACTCTCGAAATGGCACATCTGCGTTCCAGCTGCACAATCCTTCAGGCGATGTCTACACTGTTTAGTTTTGTGTTTGTGTGTGTATGTGTGTGTGTATGAGCTTTTGTTTATATATACAATAGAAGATGAGGCAACCATGAACAGGATACATGACTTAAGAAAGAATGGATTTTCTTTTATCTCTTTCCAAACTTTTTGTGATTTATAAAATCCTTATGAAATTATGTTTGAAATTAGATTATTGTGCTTGTATGCACAAGACAAGTGTGCACTCCTACTCTTCTTTACAATTTCCAAATTTTATTATTTACTAGATTATAAAACCCAGCCAGTATATTGTGCACACCATCTAATTTTATTTCTTTTTTTTAGCTCAAAGATCAGACCACAGACAGAGATGATTGCATTTGGTGAAAAATATCTCCCAAACTAAAGACTCTCATGCAAGCTTTGAGTCCTTGGCAGGCATCAATGTGCATGTGTGTGTGTGTGTGTGTGTGTGTGTGTGTGTGTGTGTGTGTATGTGTGTATGTGTGTGTGTATGTGTGTGTGTGTGTGTGTGTGTGTGTGTGTGTGTGTGTGTGTGTGTGTGTGTGTGTGTGTGTGTGTGTGTGTGTGTGTGTGTGTGTGTGTGTGTGTCATGGTCAGAGATGAGTGAACACACCTAACTTGCTTTCTGAGTAATTACAGATGGGCGGAACAGGAGAGCGGCCAGCTGTCTGCCATCAAGTGGCCGGCTTCTTAAGGAGCAGAGAGACACACCTCGGCACTGGATGATTACACAATCTTGGTAGTATTACCTGAGTGTCACGAGCCTGTATTCTCGAGTACGACCCCGAGCCTTCTTCCGAGTAACCTCACGTGCCTTCTCCCTCTCCTTACAGATCCCAGCCTCCACCTACAGAACCTACCATAACTCTGGACTCACGCCTGTCTCTCAGCTCCACAGCCAAGCCTGACCGACCCGCTCTCTTCCACCCTCTGCATCCTCCCGGACTCCGTGGATCTCCCGGGTTTCACTCTGCCCCACTCTGCTCCTGCCACTCACCTACCGAACAGACGTTCCTCCTTCCCGAGTCCCGAATCTCGCTTCTAAGAAGGATTGGACTAAAGAGATTGGGCAGAGTTTCCAGATATTCACCTCGCCTTTTTGATGGTGCTCTTATAGTTTACCTTAGATATAATAAATTATTGTTTACTCACCGCAATCCCTGTGTTCTGAGTTGATTCTGAATGTCCTGGGTCAGACGGCTAAAACCCAACATGACAGAATCATCCAGCCACCAAATGTCTGGCCCTTCATAATCAACTCCTCCAGGTCTATCAGGTCTCCTAACTACGCAATCCGACGGGATTCAGACGTTAACCGAACAATTGGCTAACGTCACACAGCATGTGTATCAGCTGGAGACACTCGTTCAGAAGCTGTGTGAAAGGGCCGCCACCCCGGAACCCTCAGCCCAACCCCTGTCTGTTTCACCTGGGCCGGAAGTCCCGGGAGCTCCGAAGTCTCTGTTTTTCCAAGTAGCAGATTCACCACCGAGACGTCCGGCAGCGAATCTGAGAATTGTTTAGGATCTTTACTTCAGTGTAATCTATTTTTGAACGTTCACCTACATCCTTTATTACGGCTTCATCCAAGATCTCATACATCGCTGGTCTCTTACGAGGTAAGGCCTTGAGATGGGCTGAAACTAGATGCTGACAGCCAGAGTTTTTGAGAGGATCCCTACCGGTTTTTCTTACGGAGGTTAAGCTAACATTTGGCTGGTCTGAGACACAAGCTAGCATCGCTAAAAAGCTATGGCACCTCCAGCAGGGACGGTTTTCTCTGGACTTTAGAACTGTTGCTGCTGCTTCCATTTGGAATGAGGATTCACTCAAAGGTGCCTTCATTCAGGCTCTGAATGACAGGATTAAGGATCAGCTGGCTTTGTGCCCAGAGCCCAGGACACTTGAGGGCCTTATCACTCTTGCCATCACCATCAACAGATGGCAACAGGAACGAAAAGGTACACAGTGCCTACCAATAACCTTACCTACCTCTGCTCCCCGCTCCTCTCCCCAGGTCAGATTCAACACACATTCCGAGGAACCCATGCAGGTAGGCCAGGCTCATTTGACACCAGAGGAGCGCCAATAATCCATTGGGAAGTGGATTGTGCATCTATTGTGGCCAGGGCGGCTATTTGGTCTCTAAATGCCCGCAACACCTAAAAGAGACATCCCATCAATAGAGCCGAGCGTACTGGTGGGTGGAATTAACAGAAAAGTCTCAGCTCGGTGTTCTTTCGCTTGTGTAGTATCTTTTAATGGACAGTCGACTACTTCCCAAGCACTTATTGACTCAGGATGTGAACAAAATCTCCTCGACCGGACCGTCATGGACAGACTCCAGATTCCCATCACACCTCTCTTTGAACCACTTCCGGTAGCTGCGCTCAATGGAGAGGCTCTACCGTCGATCACCCACAAGACAGTACCATACAACAGCAGGTATCGGGCAATCACTATGAACATTTGTTTTTCTATGGCTTTCCGTCCCCTCAGTCTCCTATGGTGTTGGGACATACCTGGTTCGCCACTCATGAACCCCACATCAACTGGCGATCCAGTCAAGTGGTGGCCTAGAGCTCCCAATGCCTCTCGAGCTGCCTCAGGTCAGCCAATCCATCATCTGAACCCCCTGAACCCGGGAACTGCTCACCACCGGACCTCTCAGGTGTGCCAACCACCTACCATGGCCTTCACCAGATATTTAACAAAACCAAAGCCTCTTCCCTGCCCCTTCATAGACCTTTTGATTGCTCTATTGATCTACTACCGGGGGCCACATTGCTGTCCAGTAGACTGTACAACATATCCAGACACGAGAGAGAATGTATGGAGACCTACATAACCGAGTCGCTGGCTTCTGGCCTCATACGGCCATTAACTTCCCCCCTAGGAGCAGGGTTCTTCTTTGTGTCAAAAAAAGATGGTTCCCTAAGGCCCTGCATAGACTACCAGGGACTCAATCAGATAACTGTTAAAAACAAGTATACCCTCCCGCTTTTGTCATCCACCTTTGAACTAGTTCAGGAATCCACAGTGTTTACAAAGTTGGATCATCGAAACGCTTACCATCTGGTGTGGATGCGAGTGGAAGACGAATGGAAAACAGCGTTTAAAACACCCCTGGGGCATTACGAGTATCTCGTAATGCCTTTTGTCTTAACCAATGCCCCCTCTGTTTTTCAGGCTCTGGTGAATAGTGTTCTAGGAGATTTCATTAACAAGTTTGTGACTGTATATCTTGATGATATCTTGATATTTTCCAAGGACCTGGCTGAGAACCAACTTCATGTCCATGCAGTGCTCCAGAGATTGTTGGAAAACCACCTTTATGTGAAAGCCAAGAAATGTGAGTTTCACGTTCCCTCTGTCAAGTTCCTTGGCTTCATTCTGCAGAGCAGGTGGTTGAAAATTGACCCAGACAAGATCCAAGCAGTGCTCGACTGGCCAACACCTACAACTCGCAAGCAATTGCAGAGGTTCCTGGGATTCGCAAATTTTTATGGGAGGTTCATTTTGAAATTACAGCCAAACTGCTGCCCCACTCACCAACTTCACCTCCATAAAACTACACTTTGTGTGGACCCCGGTGGCCGAACAAGGCTTTTAATGAACTGAAGGCAAAGTTTACACATGCACCAATTTTGACAAGACCTGACATCACCAAGCAGTTCACCCTCAGTGTCGACGCCTCGGACACCGGAGTGGGGGCCATCCTGTCACAGGTCTCCACCACAGACCACCGTCTCCACCCATGCACCTTTTTTCCCGGAATTTGAGCCCGGCCGAGCGGAATTATGATGTTGGAGACCGCGAGTTACTGGATATGAAACTGGCGTTCGAAGAATAGAGACATTCCCTGGAGAGGACTGACTTGCCCATGATTGTCTGGACTGACCATAAGAACTTGTTGTACCTGAAGGAAGCAAAGAGACTTAATTCCAGACAATACCGCTAGTTGTTGTTTTTCTCTAGGTTTAACTTTGTTATCTCTTTCAGACAGGAAGTAAAAATACCAAACCAGATGCCCTCTCCCGCCAGTATTCGCCAGACTGTGACCCGGAACCCGTCACCTTCCTCCCTCCATCCTGCCTGGTGGGGGCGGTAGTATGGGACGTTCAGAAACAAGTGGGAGGCCCAAAGAACTGAACCTGGTCCAGGTAACGGTCCTCCCAACAAGATGTGCGTACCCTCTAAGCTTAGAGGACCCCTGATACGTTGCACTCATTCAGCTAAGTTCTCCATATACCCTGGGATAAGTAGAACTGTAGTCTTTTTTCGTAGATCTTTCTGATGGCCTACACTGTTCAGAGATGTCAAGGACTATATTAACGCTTGTCAGACATGTACCCGTAATAAATGCTCGAACCAACCCCCAGCTTGACTCCTCAACCCCCTTCCAGTGCCATCCCGGCCATGGTCTCAAATTGTGACCAGTTTGTCAATCTCTCATGGATTCAGTACAATTCTCACCATCATTG
The DNA here is from genome assembly GCF_043380555.1 of Nothobranchius furzeri. Taxonomy (NCBI): domain Eukaryota; kingdom Metazoa; phylum Chordata; class Actinopteri; order Cyprinodontiformes; family Nothobranchiidae; genus Nothobranchius; species Nothobranchius furzeri. The sequence goes on along the minus strand of NC_091751.1, from coordinate 30,046,253 downwards.
ATCGATTTTCCAATCCTCTAAAATCTCTCCCTTGTTCCACAGACACAGCCCAGCCCCTGGTGAAACATGTTTTCAGGCTCTTTGGTGTGTTCTTGCTGTGTTGAAATTCTAATTCAATCTTTTAGTTTTTTTTTTTTAACACAGAAAGGTTTTATTTACCTGCAACGTTTCGTTTGCGGCTGCAAACTTCGTCAGGCTACACAGAATTCCAGAGGAGATGGTCTCCAACCGGGGCCCCAGTTCTTGTGCAAGGTCTGGATAGAGTTCGCCTCCAGCCTGGGTGCCCGTGTGGCTCTGAGTTCAGGTTTTCAGCCCCAAACCAACGGGCAAAATGAGCGTATGAACAAGGAGCTGGAGGCCATGCTATGCTGTATCTGCTCCTCCAACCCTAAGAGCTGGAGCACTCATCTGCCATGGGTCGAGTATGCCCACAACTGTCACGTCTCCTCCGCCAGGGGCGGCGTTAGGCCCGGCTACTTGGGCTGAAGCCCCGGATCTTTCATGATAAGCCCCGGATCTAAATCGCGGAAGTAACATGCAGTACCAAAGTCCAACAGAGAGGGCGCAGCTGGCAGTAGTTTGTATACAGCCTGCCTGAGCCTCCACCACTGAAGAAGAAGCCCTTCAGCAGCCGGCTTCTTCTACACTCTCTGCCTGAAAAGCAGTGTTGGGAGTAACGCCGTTTAAGTATAACAGCGTTTCTAACGGCGTTCTTTTATAGGTAACGAAATAATCTAATTAATTACTTTTCCCGCCTTTGCAACGCCGTTACCGTTACTGGGGACGGAACGTTGTGCGTTACTATGTGCTTGTCGAACGTTGAGCAGCAGCGTGAGGCTTTCTGACCGCCACACTTCAGCTGCAGCCTGGGAGAGAGAGGTGTCGGTAACGCACTTACAAACACGATGATGATTGGCCGGGTGGGCGGAAACCCTCACGGTCTCAGTCACTGCCTGCTGTAGACCCAACGGGAATAACTCAGTTTAAAATAACCGCGTTAATAAAAAATATTTCTTTCTGTAATGAGCAAACTAATTAATTTCGTCTTCTTGTATCAAAACGTTGTTTCTGTTACTGATAAGAAAATGCGTGCAGCAGCGAATCTGCGGGTCTGCAGCCGTGCCCTTAGCGTGACAGCGGGGCGTCCCGAAGGTCCGCTCACCTGTTCACCGCGCAGACGTCCTGCAATGATCTTCTGCCTTCCTAGATCATCCAGCTGTAACCTGTTCCTGATCATGTCTTTAGTCCCGCTGTAACACTGATGCATCAGTCTCAGACGGCATGGAGCTCAGGTGTTATTAGAACTACCTGTGTGTGTTTACCACCCAGCTTCAGCTCTTCTGTGGTTGGGTCTGACCCAAGTTAGTATGTAAGTCCTCCATCAGATCTGTGCATCTTCTAGTGTCATTTTAAAGGATTTTATTTATTTATTTATTTAACCGTTACTAGATTACCAGCAACAGAAATGCTGCTAAAAACACACAATTATGTGAAGCTGGAAAAATTAGAAGGCTGTGCAAAATTACATTTATTTCTGTAATTTAACTAGACTGAGAGACCATTTAAAGGCTCGGGAACCTTTACAGGTGTTTCTATTTGCAATTTTAGTTTTTAGCTGATTGGGTTTTTGTTAAATAGTCTAGATTAGTGTAATGCTCCTGTTAGTAGTTCCTCCTGTTAAGTGCTTATTTATTTAAATTATTCAGGTTTATATAAAACATTTGGACATACATTTTATTATGTTCAGTCATTAGTCATTTATATTTCACTATTGTAGTAATTCTTGCATTGTTTAATGAAAAAAGTAACTAAGTAGTTACTTTTGTTGGTAATTAGTTACTTTTATGATCTTGTAACTCAGTTAGTAACTGAGTTACTTCTTTGACAAAGTAATCAGTAACTATAACTAATTACTTTTTTAAGGTAACGTTCCCAACACTGCTGAAAAGCATGAGTGAAGATGGATATAAGGACGTTTTTTAGACCAAAAGTACGACGACAGAACCCCAGCTTTGATGAGACTGGTGTTGACTCAGGTTTGTGAGTCTTATTTGAAAATATTTGTTGTGCTGCTGGTTTGCCTAAAGTTAGCTTACTATCAGGTAAAGTTGTTGGAGAAAGAAAGGGATTATTTACTATCATCTCACACTAAACACTAACAGGAACAATACTCTGCCCTGAATATGCTGAATATGTAGCTTCAGATTAAAAATTATGTGGTACAAGACATATACTGTATATATATATATGATGTTGACTAGTGCGTGTGCGCACCCGTGCACATGTGCGTGCGCGCGCACGTGTGTGTTAAGCCCCGGATCTTCTTCAGTCCTAAATCCGCCCCTGTCCTCCGCCACTGGGCAGTCCCCGTTTGAAATCTCTCTGGGCCACCAACCCCCTCACCTCTGCTGACTCCGACACCGGCCAAAATATGATACCCGGCAGTTAATTAAATACAGGCTAGAGGATTTACGGTATATTATAATTTAAAGCCACAGTATGTAATGATTTTACTTGTTCATTATCAACTTTGCTCACAAACTTGTCCTTTTCAATGATAATTCTCACCAACCCTAGTTTGAATATTCCTCATGGCTTAAAATGATTACATCAAACTTCTAGCATTTAGTGATTTTACTTCGGCAACTGTTAGAGGTAATAATTCAGATGGGCTGCCAGTCCTCAGAAATTTGACAAAAACTAAGTCACTGTTAGAGATTTTGAGCTACAATTTGTTAGTCGGGAGTCACCGCAACATATTGATTGAATTCGAATTGATTGCATAAGAATGGTTTTTTAAATGTTGCCATTAGAGGCACACTTTCTTGCACATACTTAGCAGAACTAACCAGCTTGACGCAGGGACCTTCCTGGTTATTTTTGCTGCAATGATCCAGTAGTTAAAGTAAAAATGATCAGCGGTTTATTTAATATTTTGAAACTGTATTATTTGAAAAACTGATGATAGAAATTATTAAACCCTAAGTGCAAAGCAGCTTTATGAGGTAGTTAACTCTAAAACCTGTCTGGTTTGAGTTGTTCACACGATCCTGGAGTAAAAAATAAACCTATAAACCAAAGTTTACAGCACAGTGGGTTTAGTTTTCATGTATCCATGACTCCCAGGTGCCACACGTTCATCATAATTAATATCACAAACCGTCTCACTCACACACTCTCAGGACTGCAACCAGTCATAACATTGGAATGCTGAGCCAAATGAAAACAAGGAATTCTGGGAACAGCAAGGAAAACAAGCAAACAAAGCTATGGACTATAAATAGAGATCAGCCTCGGACCACCGGATGATTGATGCAGGCTGAATTGTTTGTATTTACTGAGGTATCGGATGCTGTTGATGAGAGCCATGAGATCAGAGCAGGGAGTTGCCATGGGAACAGACAGAACATCCGGAGGTTGTGTGACAAAGGCCTCGGGCACTCTGTCATCACCAAGTAGAGCTTTCTGCTTTGATTTCCTTTATTAGCTTCCTGATGTATTGTCCTTGTGCAGATGTGTGTGTGTGTGTGTGTGTGTGTGCGTGCGTATGTGTGTGTGTGTGGGGGGGGGGGGTGGATTACACCATATCTGTTACCTATTAAAAAATATCCTGTTTTAAGTCTATTAGCTATTCTTCCCTATTTAAAATAACAAAACAATAAGAAACAATCTGTTTTATTATTGCCACACATTTTTATAGTTTTGAGAGTCCATTGCTCCCTCGCTCTGACATATTTAAGGACTTGTAAACACAAATTTTGCGCACGCACACACACACACACACACACACACACACACACACACACACACACACACACACACACACACACACACACTAAACACTGACTGTATTGCCAATAATAATGATTGCATCAATGTGATACAGGGGAGGAAGTTATAAACCCGTAAGTGAAAAAAAAAATCTTTCTGCTTTTTGGATAAGCATAAAGTATTTGCAGGAGTGACTGTCGACCAAACCATGCATGCAGCTATGGCAACGCTGTAAGATCGTGGCTCTCTAGAGCTGACGTCACCACGCAACAGCTGCTGGATGCTACTGCTACATCAACCTGCATCTGCCAAGAGAAAAAACACAGACAAAGTCCTATGCTGATAAAGATAAACCTGATGGACACTAATTCTGACATTTATCCTCAGTTACTCATTTCTCACAGTGATAGGGTATTGTTTGTGTCATTACTTTTTACATCTCACTCACCTCTAAGCCTTTTTCGTCCTTGCTTGGATGATGCTTGGTTGAGATATTGAGCTGGACTTCTTCATTTACAATCTTCTGCCTCCTGGGCAACTACATATCTGAGAGAGTTGTTGGTATCGGCTCGTTATTCTCAGACGAAGGGCCGTTCTCACCGGTAAAATGTGTGTAACAAATATACTCCCATTGTTCTGTATGAACCCTGAAGTTAACTGGTAGCCAGTGAAGCTGGAGGAGAAGTGGGGTGATGTGGGTGTGTTTGGAGGACTTGGTCAGAAGCCGAGCACAGGCATTCTGAACCACCTGTAGACGGTTCAGGGAGGTTCTGCTCAGACACGTGAAAAGAGAGTTACAGTAGTCTAAGCATGAGGAGATGAAGGTGTGGAGAACTGTCTCAAGTTCAGAGCGGGACAGAATGGGACTCAGCTTAGCAATGTTCCTGAGATGGAAGAAGGAAGAGCGAACAAGAGAACTGACATGAGAATCCAGGGTGAGAGCTGCTGAACAAGAGAGTCTCTGACTTTGGGAACCAGCTTGTCTGGGGCACAGATGAGGATTTCCCTAGGAAGAGCTGTTTCAGTAAAATGAGTTATATGGAAACGTGACTGGGAACTATGGGGTTGGGGTTAGGTACATCAGTCAAAGCAGCTGTGAGTTGTTTAGCTACAACCTTTTCCAAGATCTTGAAGATGAGCTGTAGTGTAGAGATGGGTCTGAAGCTGCAATGAGAGAGGGGTCAAGACTCTGTTTTTTAAGAAGCGGGTGGATTACAGCATTCTTAACGTAAACAGGGACCTAACCAGGAATCAGAGAAGCATTAATTGTAGAGAGCACACTGGGACCGAAGGACTGAAAAGCACTTTTAAACAAAGATGAGGGTAAGATGTGAAGGGGGCATGCAGAGGTCTTCATAGAGTTAACTAGTTTGGTTAACTCAGGCAAAGAAACAGGAAAAATACTGTCTAGAATGAAGGACCAGATTGGAGTCGGAAGGTCAAGGTCAGTTTTCTTTATAAAGCACATTTGTTGTTGTTCACACAACACAAAGTACTGTATATGACAATGCCACAGAAAACACTCAAAATGAAACACATTCAAAAGATAAAAATTAGACAAATAAATGATAAAACCATCAATAAAATGACAGGTTGTGAGTAAAACAATAACTACTAGATCGAGTAATAAAACCACAGTAAAACTAGATAAAAAAAAGAAAGAATAGCTGCACAGATGTTAAAAGCCAGGTCAAAGAAATACGACTTACAATGTTCCAAACTCTCAGAGTTCCCAAGCTGTATGTTAGGGATGTTCCAGAACTTAAGGCCGGCCACTGAAAAAGCTCTAACTCCTCGGGTCTGGAGACTTGCCTTTGGGATCACAGATGGCGCTTACACAATAGTGTCGGCACGGGCCCATATGGTACAGAACGGCACTGGAAGTTGGTTTCACACACAGGTCCAATTTGCATTTTTGGTGCAGAGGCGACACTTTTTCTCAGACCTTCTTCGCAGCGGTCAGACTGGGACCGAGGCGACACTACGGACTGATTGGCTGGCTGAAACTACGCCTACCGCCTCCGATCTGCAATAAGAATTAGCCGGGGGGGGGGGGGGCATGCGCGATTCATGTTCATGCCGGAAGCTGTTGAGTAAACTTCTGTCTGTAGCACTGAGCTGCCATTAAGTGTGAGGATGGGACAAAAGAATTACCAAATCCTGGAGCTCACCCTGAGAGGGAGCATGTGTGTGTGTGTGTGTGTGTGTGTGTGTGTGTGTGTGTGTGTGTGTGTGTGTGTGTGTGTGTGTGTGTGTGTGTGTGTGTGTGTGTGTGTGTGTGTGTGTGTGTGTGTGTGTGTGTGTGTGTGTGTGTGTGTGTGCTCCAATTCTCCGCAACGGACCTCTTGCCCTGGCGAACAGACAGCTACTCAGGGGAGAAATTGGTGTGTGTTTGTGTGTGTGTGTGTGTGAGTGTGTTTGTGTGTGTGCGCGCGCCCACCTGTTCTTCGCATCGGAGCTCCTGCCCTGGAGAGCAGACAGCGGGGAGAAATTAGTCTGTGTGTGTGGCACAAGAGTATGAGGACACACACAGCAAATTAATAAAATAATGTGGTTCAGAGTCTCCAAAAGCAACACAACTCATGTCCGCCTTTTGTTTACCTTATGGAGCGGACTTTCCCTCGTGTATTAAACTCTGCCCACAGGCCCGGGGATTTCCGCATTCCTGAGAAGTCCCTCGGATTTATATGTGAACAGTACACGGCCCGTACCAGCCCAAACTCACGCCATCCAGCCCGACCAAACCCCGATTGAGCCGACGTTAATGTGGAAGCGCCTAACAGGCCCTGGGGGCTGGACCTCAAACTACTGACAGGATTATCAGTAGATCGTCCATAGGGTGGGTCTAGGCCAGAGGTCTCCAACACGTTGCTCATGAGCTACCGGTAGCTCCCTGTGCACTTGAAAGTCGCTCACCTGGAAGTAATAGAAAAAATACATACAGAGCGCTAAGTTCCCAGCCTGGCCTGCCAGACTCGTCCTCTGTTTAATTCTGCACAGAGAAAGAGTCTGGTAACTCACAGGTACAGAGGCACATGAGGGGTGGGACTAGGCAGCTCAAAACCAATCAGAAAAAGACGGAAATGCCGACTGTACTGCACAACGCTGTAGTTTTTTAGCTGTAGTCAAAAATTACATCTGGCAATGGCACAAGCATCTTTTTTTTAGAAGAAATGATTTTAGCACTTCTACTTGTTGTGGTTTTAAAGACATTCAAGTCATTTAGAACAGAGGAAAGAGCCGCAGTGAACTCTGCCACTGTCTTTGTTGTTCATGAGAAACGGAGCGTTGCTGTGTGTGATGTCCGCGACGCTGTAGTTTTTAAGCTGTAGTCAAAAATGGCATCTGGCGACAGCGCAAACATTGTTTTTCTTTAGAAGAAAGGCTTTTGATGCTTCTACTTGTTGTGGATTTAAAGGCGTGTCCAAGTCATTTAGAACAAAGGAAAGAGCCGCAGCAAACTCCGCTTCAGTCGCCAGGTTTATGACTAACTCAGCGTTGATTGGCTCGGTCAGAATTCTCAGGGGGCGGGGTTATTTGAATAGGAGAGTTCCCAGAATCTTTCTCTGTGTAGAATTAAACAGGAGGAGTCTGGCAGGCCAGGCTACTAACTTCCCATCTAATTAGCTTTGCCTTACGCCCAGATTTGCACATATGTTGGACATCAATTTAAATGGGAAGTAATGAAGTGTGTTTCGGCTGTCTGTCATGTAATTTAAGATTTATTTAGCTTGTAAACCTTTTAAAAAAACAGATAACTTGACGCACATATGACGTCACCACAGAATCTTCTGCAGCGTTCAGACTTCTCCAACCAATGCCGTCAATTCTGTGAGACGCATTTGTAGTTTTACACAAACCCTAAAGTAACTTACGCTGCATTTCGAAAACAAGCTCTTTCTTGGCATGAAAACATGTCTTTAAAACCCACGGACGTCAAATGTGAAATCCAAGTCACACATCAAACAGGATCAGGAAATAGCCTCTATAGCCCCATTGACTTGCATTTATTTTTCTTACTTCCGGGTACCCACGGTCCAGAGATGGGCATGGCTTATGCTGGACACATTTATGTTTTTATTCATTTATATATTTTTGTGTCTGCCAGTTGATCTTAGAATTCATTTTGGTTTCCTTCTTTGATTCTTAGAGGATCCAGTTTTTGGTGGAGTTTTAGTTTCCTGATCCACATTCCACTCGGGTAGGTGGCATTGATGCACCTTAACATTGCTAGTCAACCACCAGGTTAGCTAAGTGCAGAGAGTTTGCAACGATGGCCGTAGCGGAGTTTAGCGGTCACAAAAAGCTTATTATTTTCACAAAGAGTGGGAGGAATAGTTCTGTTTTACAGTGGTGAACAACGACTCTGTGTGTCTCTGTGGAGCAAGTGTTGCAGTCGGTAAAAGATGATGGCAACTTTTCTCAAGATTTCCCAACAAGATGCAGCCTTTGTCAAAATAAGTCAAATGAGCTGAAAATTATTCTCCAATTATTTACTAACCCAGTAATGCAGGCAAGTGCATCAACTGAAGCATCGTTTAAAGTGGCGTGCATTTTGACAAAACATAAATGGGATGATCAACGAGGCAATGACTGCTGTGGCAGAGACATTACTCCAGGGTGATAAAAAAAACCAGACTAAGACATTGTCTGCGATTGAAAGTGTCCAGCTTGAGGCAAACATGTGGCGCGCAGAGTGTGTGTGCTGTTGGCAGACGCGGTGAGGCAGCTGAAGTCGGACCTGAACGGGTGCTGCTGGTTTTCTCTCTAGTGTGACGTGTCTGTGGACTCCAGTGATACAACACAATCAGCTGCTTTCATTCGAGTGGTGTTTGTAGATTTGTCCACAAAAGTAGAATACATTACTTAAGAGAACATTACTTGCTCTGAAAACAAGGTTGTGGTAATGATGGGGTACTCTGGTGACATTGGGGGGCTTCTCGGTCTGGACTGGTTGGGACAATGGACTCCAGGTGCTGAGATGGCATCTGCAGAGAGGGCCCCAGGAAAGCAGGAAACCATAGGACCACAAGATGTGAGGGTCATGTTCTTGGAACCAGTAGTGGCCCAGGATGAGTGGTGAAGAAGGGGCAGAAATGAGAAGAAAACATATGAACTTTTGGTGGTTCTCAAGACTCAACTGAAGAGGAGTGTGTAGTGCCTGATAGGGAAGGGTTTGAGAGGCTTGCCATTAATGGAGGTGATGAGAAGAGCCCACTCAAGACAGGTGGTCGGCAGGTGGAGTTGTGCAGCGAGATGATGCACATCTTGCGCCACATCTGGCTGCATGGTGGCGCAGTGGTTAGCACTGTTGCCTCGCAGCACGAAGGTCGCAGGTTCAAAACTCGCCTTTCTGCGTGGAGTTGCGTGTTCTCCCCATGCATGCGTGGGTTTTCTCCGGGTACTCCGGTTTCCCCCACAGATCACAACATGCCCTATAGGTTAAAAAATAATTGTTGTAAGTCGCTTTGGGTAAAAAGCGTCTGCTAAGCACATAAACATAAACACATAAACATAAACATCTTACACAGCACTCAGCTGCTCCTATGTCCAAGACAGCCTCGAGATGGTTTGGTGCATTTGTGAGATGCAGTGTGACTCTCAAGAGTGTATGGTGCTTTGGAGTGGTGGTTGGACCAGGCAGTGCTCCTCCTAGCTCTATATGGCTCCACTGTTTTCCAGTCTGAGGGAACATTGACAGTGCCAGTGGTCCGGGGGTACTTAGTAAGAGCATCTGCCCTTGCGGTACCTCTGCTCCCTTTTCACAGGGTTAAGGTGGCCAAGTTGCATTAGTTCGGGTGGGAGTGTCATGGATTGGAGCTTGAGCAAAGGCTCGAACACTGCATAGGGGATACCCGTGGTTTGGGGGAGTATTGCGAAGGGACGAGGGCGTGTCACGACCCATTGGATGATCTGTAGTGCCATCTCCATGGAGGTTCGGAAGAATGACACTTAGTGACAGACTGATTGGGAGCCCTGCCATGGCTTCAAGTGTTGAATCTAAACCCCAACCTCACTGCTGGGGAACCCAAAGGTTTTCCGCAACTCCTTATCAAGGGTAGTGTAGTCATTGCAGAATTCAGACAACATGACTAGCTTGGCTAGCATGCCGTCCTGGCTTCCTTCAACGCAATCCCATTTGTTCGGGAGACCAGTCAGTGGCTCCTCACTAGCCAGAGTACTGTAGGTGCCCACTGGATGGTGAAGGGCCGTCTCCATCAGGGTTTCAATCTTGGAGCTCTAACTTCTCAGTGGCCTAGTTGTAAAGTTTCCGCCCTGGGACTGGGATATTGGTGTTCAAATTCCAGTCGGATAATACCAAAGTCTTTAAAAATGGGACCCAATGCCTCCCTGCTTGACACTCAGCTTTAAGGGGTTGGATTAGATCGTTAAACCACCAAATAGTTCCCGAGCGCAGCCACAGCTGCAGCTCACCACTCCCCACATGGGTGGGTGAAATGCTGAGATGAATTTCACCAATGTGTGATGACTAATGGGACTTTAATTTTAACTGTCCACAAACATACGTGTCACACTCTGTCCTGTCTCCCCATTCTGTTAAGTCCTGTGTCCATGTTAATTGCTCCCACCTGCTTCTCGTAACCCAATCACCCAAGATCCCAGCTCCTCCTGTATTTTTAAACCCTGTCAGTCCTTTTTGTCTTGTCGGATCATTGTTTCATTGTCTTGTGTAGTCGTCATTAAAACCACTTTTTAGAGATCATTCTTGCCTGCCTGCCTTTTTTTTTCCCCTGCACCTGGATCCTCACCTCCAGTCAACTCACCCGCGCTCATGGCAATATGCAGGTGGGCTAGTTCCTGCCGCATGCTCTCGCACTCTGCTAGGTCAAAGCCAGACTCAGTCATACTGACATGACCAAAAGGGGCTGCATGGTGGCACAGTTGTTAGCACTGTTGCCTCATAGCAAGAAGGTTGCAGGTTCGAAACTCGGCTGTGGCCTTTCTGCGTGGAGTTGCATGTTCTCCCCATGCATGCATGGGTTTCCTCCGGGTACTCCAGTTTCCCCTACAGATCACAACATGCCCTACAAGTTAAAAATTGTGCGTCGCTTTCGATGAAAGCATCTGCCAATTAAATGAACATAAATAAACAAAAACAAACAAAAGGCAGGACAGGTATTACAGGAGTGGAGTTCGAATGTATCATTACAGATGCTGTGGAGTTAGCGAGCATCTGACTGCAGCTGTTATTCTCCGTCTCTCAATGCTGTGAGGAGTGCACACACACACACACACACACACACACACACACACACACACACACACACACACACAGTGCTGCCAGACACAGCAACGCAGGATGCAAAATCAGAGTCAGAGAGTCTCCAAAAGCAAGACTGCTCAGACCGCTTTTGTTTAATAATGGAGAATCTGCGGACTTCTCTGTGCTTTTTTGCCACGCCCATGTGCTCAAACGTGCTCATGACATCAAAGGCCACAGACCGCCCATGTGTTCAACTGCATCTGTGTTCATAAGGCAGTGTGGAACAAACGCGGCCAGGCTGGGGTGGGCAGAGCCGATGCTAGTGTGTAAGTGGCATTTTGGAGCACTACCTCAAGTCACATTCCTCCACCCATACACTTGGTATGTTGGCATTTGTATTCTATATTGGCTCAGTTTACAATGTATCATTGCCATTCATTGATGCTTTATGGTAAATGGTCTGTATTTGTGTAGCACCTTCTTGGGGTTCTACAACCCTGCAAGGCACTTAAAAACACATCTTGCCCAAAGACACAACAGCAGCATTCTCTGGTGGGAGCCAGGATCAAACCTGCAACCTTCCGATTACTGAACAACCTGCTCTACCTTCTGAGCTACCGCTGTCCCCATATGTTAACTCTAAAATGGTAACCTATAGGATGTAAAATAATAATAAAAAATTTCCAGAAACTCATAAAAAGCTGTTGTACTTTTTTGCTTAGGTGTGCTACCCCAACATTACCAAGGCTCTATCTGGCCTCTATTCGAAAAATCTCTGGAAGGATCCAAAACATCACCTCTGAACATGCCATGCAGACCTATACAGACTTTCGATGGATTTTTTTAGTTTAATCCACTTAAAGCTAACAAATGCAAGATTTCACTGTCCTGGAAATGATCTTCACGGGTTTTAAAACACAGATTGAAGAAAAGCACATAAATCAGTGACTTATTGGTAACATATGTACTAATGATGTACAAATTATAAAGCCATGAATCATCTGACTTTGTTATTCTGGTCATAAAAATGTAAATCTGCTTGTGATAAGTGGCAAACACCCAAATCTTTTTTCATGAACCAAACATTTCTGTTTAATAAAAGATCACAGTGGTACGACAGACCAATGTGAAAGCAGAACTCATCCGAACACCTGAGTAGTATTAGGGAACCAGACAAAGACTCCACACACATTTGGATGGATGCCACACTCCTTCAGATATAATCATCCCTGGAAGAGTTTCGGATAGTCTGTTTCCCATTTCAAACCTCAATGAATCCTATCCTTATCCTTATAAAATCGCACAGACGCTCAAACACCATGGCCTCAAGAGAAGGTTACACTCTGTCAACTCAGTGGAAATTTTTTGGAACCACTTAAACGAAGCCGTTCATTCCAAATAATGGAACAGACCTTTAAGATGTTGAGTCATTTGTACTTAATTGCAATTCACATGGATGTTTTATGGCTTAAGTTGTTATTGTTGTTACTGTTTACTTTGCAATTGCTTCAGTTGTTTATATTGTATAACAGAGGAGCCCAGAAGCGATTTGGCTGCATGTCTTAGATAAAAAAACCCACAAAAAAACAAAAGTACAACAAGTCACAGCGACCTCTTCATAGTTTCCATGGCAGCAAACTACAAACCGTCCATGCACTGATCTATTCAAACACATCCACTATGCGTGACCTACAGTGCCCTGATGTTTTCCTTTTCCAGTCTGAGAGGAAAATGTGTTTGCAGGACGTAAGACTCATTTGTATGCGCCTGTTTCAAAAGAAGCCTTGGCCAGAGCAGTGTGTTTCCAGAGTGGGTTCTGAAGATCAAAATGGAAACACACTGAGACATGTGTACAGATTCAGCGTACATTCTTCATCAGCAGCGCTTGCTGCTGAATCAGACGGAGTTACATAAGAACGTTGTGAAACTATAAAGTCTCAGGGCAACAAAATGCTCCAAGTTTTCTCAGTTGTGTGAACGGCTTTGCCTCAAGCTCAGAAATAAAAATAAAGATATTCTGTTCCCTTAAGCTGGACGAAAACACTTGAAAAACTTCATTGTCTTTGATATTTTGCTTCTAGTTTTGTCATGGATATAATCTTGGTCTGAAAAAACTATAATTATTATATTATTGTATTATATAAGTATAATTATAAGGTAGGGAGGTCAAAGTGACCAGAAACTGTGTGAACTTCCCAAAGTGGGACTCTTTGAGGACTCATCGTACTTGCTTGTGATGAAAATCAAACCAAAGTGCAAAGATGATTATGTAATATTAGTCAGCCGTGGACTAGATCACAAACCAAAAACCAACATACCGTTTCGTTGTCTCATGGAACTGCGTTGACTGAAGCAGTACTGGTGGGCTGAATGAGCCTCTTCACAGTAGAAACAGACAGAATGTCATACAGCATAGCACTCAATGCAAACAAGTGAAGAAATAAAAAATGAAGATATTCTGTTCCCTTAAGCTGGCCAAAAAGCCTTAAATGATTTTGACACTTGAAAAATTTCATCCTTTTTCAAATTTTGCTTGTAGTTTTCTCATGGATCCACACATCCATCCATTCGCCCATTGGCCCACCCACACACCAACCCATCCATCTACCCACCCACCTACCCATCCATCCATCCATCCATCCACCCATTGGCCCACCCACACACCAACCCATCCATCTACCCACCCATCCATCCATCCATCCATCCATCCATCCATCCATCCATCCATCCATGCATCCATCCACCCATTGGCCCACCCACACACCAACCCATCCATCTACCCACCCACCTACCCATCCGTCCATCCATCCATGCATCCATCCATCGACCCATCCATCCATTGACTCACCCACACAACAACCGATCCATCCATCCATCCATCCATCCATCCATCCATCCATCCTTCCATTCATCAATCCATCCATCCATCCATCCACCCAGCCATCCATCCATCCATCCATTGGCCCATTGACCCACCCACACACCAGCCCATCCATCTACCCACCCACCCATCCATCGATCCATTCATCCATTCATCCACCCATCCATCGATCCATTGACCCACCCACCCATCCATCGATCCATTCATCCACCCATCCATCGATCCATTGACCCACCCACCCATTCATCCATCTACCCATCCATCCATCCATCCATCCATCCATCCATTGACCCATTGACCCACCCATACACCAGCCCATCCATCTACCCACCCACCCACCCATCCATCCATCCGTCCATCCATCCATCCATCCATCCATCCATCCACCCATTGGCCCACCCACACACCAACCCATCCATCTACCCACCCATCCATCCATCCATCCATCCATCCATCCATCCATCCATCCATGCATCCATCCACCCATTGGCCCACCCACACACCAACCCATCCATCTACCCACCCACCTACCCATCCGTCCATCCATCCATGCATCCATCCATCGACCCATCCATCCATTGACTCACCCACACAACAACCGATCCATCCATCCATCCATCCATCCATCCATCCATCCATCCATCCTTCCATTCATCAATCCATCCATCCATCCATCCACCCAGCCATCCATCCATCCATCCATTGGCCCATTGACCCACCCACACACCAGCCCATCCATCTACCCACCCACCCATCCATCGATCCATTCATCCATTCATCCACCCATCCATCGATCCATTGACCCACCCACCCATCCATCGATCCATTCATCCACCCATCCATCGATCCATTGACCCACCCACCCATTCATCCATCTACCCATCCATCCATCCATCCATCCATCCATCCATTGACCCATTGACCCACCCATACACCAGCCCATCCATCTACCCACCCACCCACCCATCCATCCATCCGTCCATCCATCCATCCATCCATCCATCCATCCATCCATCCATCCACACATATGTAATGATTAAATTTACATATTATTTAATGAACCATAAAATGTGAGATTCCATAGGAAATATGAAATAAATTATGTTTGGATAATTTAAACCAGAAGATTAGAAATTTTTATTGCAGGGATTATGTAACCATTTCGTATTAACTCAGAGACAAAAGAAAGAGGGTCAAGTTTAAAGATTTGTTACTAAACAACTTAAAACTAGACTAACTTTAAACACTGAACATATGATGAGGTGAAGTAAGACTGAGGATGGTGTATGTGTGAAATGTTGTTCAGAACCAGCAAGTCTGGAGAAACGATTAGTTCTGATGGGAGTGAAGATGATGTTTCGCGCTAAGCTTGGTTTGGAGATTTATAACATACATTGAGACGCCATCTGTCGGTCTACGTACCCTTGGCGGAAGTCCCCGTTAGATCAGGAATGTCGAGGTTCAGCTTGACCTCCTCTTGTACCGAAGCCAGTAGAAAAGCAGCAGATGCCGACCAGACCAGTCTTGAGATACTTCCAGGTCACGACAGTTTATTGGCATCTAGCAAGACCCAAAAAAAGGGTTGTGATTGTTCAGCTTTTATTCTGAAAGGAACTGTTGCAGCAGGTGGGATATGCAACAGATTTAATCCAGCTTGTCGTTAGGTTCTTTCGGCTGAAGAGAAAAGTTACAGATTGGCCACTCCGAAAACTTCCCTAGAAAGCTTTGAACTGAAGTTTAAGATGACATGGGCATATTTTTATAATTTGGATGTTTTGATTTACGGTCGAATCAAAAAGGGACACCAAGAGGGGATTTACAAAGCACCAACAAAACCACGCCTCGCGTCATATCTGGAAGGCTCTGATTGGATCAGAAAAAGGAAATGTGTCATGTGACTTTACATTACGTGGATGAGAATGTCTAGTGGAAATATTTAAAGTTATATTACTTATCATAACTACTGATTATAAACATTGTCATTTCACAGATTGGTTCACATTTTATCATTGGACTAACACTTTGTTTGATTAGCTTTATTAAAAATAGAGTTCTTCTGATTCATTAAAAGAAAGAGTCCTTTGTCTTCATTCTTCTCTTGAGCTGGAAAGGAAGAAACAGTTTAGAAGCAGAGCGTGAGACCTTGAGCAATATCTCATGCAGATTAAGTTTGTGTCAGAAACTTCTGATTTTGCTTTCAGCAGAGCAAAACAGAGCAGGGCTTTTTAGGTCAGAAATGGGCAATTCATCACGCTACACATAAATCCACCCACACATCCACCCATCCATCTACCCACCCATCCATCCATCCATCCATCCACCCATTGACCCACCCACACACCAACCCACCCACCTACCCATCCATCAACCCACCCACACACCAGCCCATCCATCTACCCACCCACACACCCACCTATCCATCCATCCATCCATCCACCCATCCATCCATCCACCCATTGACCCACCCACACACCAACCCATCCATCTACCAACCCACCCATCCATCCATTGACCCACCCACACACCCACCCACCCATCCACTCACCCATCCATCCATCCATCCATCCATCCATCCACCAGTCCATCCATCCATCCATCCACCCACCCACCCACCCATCCAACCAGCCATTCATCCATCCATTCACCCACTAAAACATTGTAAATTAGGTTTATGTGTATCAGTGGTTTGTCACTGATTAGCTAACTAAATGCTAGCTTTTGTCTAAACCCACCAACGGCGTTTTACGTACATGCATTGGTGTTTCGGAAGCAGGTATCATTCAGACTCTACTTAACCACTGGAAGAACAATCATGGTTACTTTCAGCTGCCCAGGATAAACAGTAATGTCTGCCTTGATGACAACTATGTAAAGAATATAAAGGAATGGTATTCTGCCCCTCTACATACTGTGGTAGAACCCAAGCATTAATGTCTAAATAAAACAAATAATTGTCTTTGACTAAACCATATGTGCCAATGAGCCATGCACAATGGTATCATGTGCCTAGAGTTATCTGTTCCTCCATGTGAAGTGCTGAAACATGTTGGTACATTCAGCACTAGAACTGAGCTTTTTCCCTGTAGGTGCCTTGAGACTTAATGCTGATAACTCTTTCCAACAAAATGGAAAATCAAGATCATTTTGAAAGTAGAAGGAAAAAGTTCCCAAGTATGCCTCTAGTTCCTCGACACTGTCTGTCTTCACGTACTTCATAGTAAACGAACAAACTGATAAAAATCTATGGTGTGATAAATTGCAAAACTATTCACAGATGTTCCTTCAGAATCTGATTTAAGCTAATGTTTATGACTGTGCATGAGTCTGGACTAATTTAATGGTTAGGCTTATCAATTAATTCTATGCATGGGACCTTTCAAGCACAATCATTCGAATGTGTTTCTCACATAGCGTGAGAAAGAACACAATTAGAATGTGGTGCAAATTCAGTCTAGGGGAATACTTTGCAGTCATGACCCTTTAAGGAGAACATGACTGAAATCACTCAAGCTGCCTGAAACAATTCCACTGTGAAACCAAGGGCAAGTACATCCGCCCTACTAACCGGGCAGGAAACAATCAAAGGAATATTTTCAATGAAAAGTTCAGCATCTGTTTAAAAAACAAACACTCATTTGATAACATATTTCCACAGAGTTTTATTTGGTCCACATTGTTATTTGAAACTGTTTCATTTGGTACTTTCATTTGAAATGCATATTCTGCCAAATAAATCAGCTATTAAGGGAAAAAAAGCAAATTCTTTCAGATTACAGATGAGAGTTCTGAACGTGTGCATAACAGAAAGTTTGCCAGAACATATTAAGTGATGGAAAATTGGCTTCATTAATAAAAGCTCACATGACGCCTGTATTACACGTTCAATGATGCAGAATATCCACAAATCATTTTCTCACATCTACACATACAGAATGTTCAAATTTCAAGTCTAGAGATGTGATGGTCAGTGCTACATCAGCATTACTGAACAGTTCAGCTGGTAGTGCAGACTGTCTTTCAGGCCTTGCCAGTGAAATCTCTGGGCTTTGCAGCAACCCGTTGGCCCAGTGCTTCAAGCATTTCCCAAATCCTGGAGCTCACCGAGAGGGAACATGTGTGTGTGTGTGTGTGTGTGTGTGTGTGTGTGTGTGTGTGTGTGTGTGTGTGTGTGTGTGTGTGTGTGTGTGTGTGTGTGTGTGTGTGTGTGTGTGTGTGTGTGTGTGTGTGTGTGTGTGTGTGTGTCTTCAAAGTATGGCTGTAATAAAATAATTGATAAAATAGCCAGGTGGGTTATGATTCATGTCAAATATCATTTAAATCCTGTCATTTACGTTTGACCTGTGCATTTACTTCCATGATTGGTTAATCTTTACCAGGGGTTCTCTGTCCTGGTCCTGGAGAGGCGGTGTCCACCATGTTTTAGTTTCAACCCTGCTTCAACACACCTGATTTCAATCAGCAGGTGATTAACAGGCTTCTGCAGAGCCTGATGAGCCGCTGCACAGGTGATTCAACCACTGAATCTGATATATTGGAGCAGAGAAACCACTAAAACGTGCTGTATATCGGCCCACCAGGACAAGAATTAAGAACCACTGATATACCGTCACTTAGGCAACTTTGGGAGAGGCTGGCAGCTTTGTGCTGGTGTCCATCTCCAATAAATACAAAGTGAGAGGCAGAGGACACTCTGAACAGTTTCCCAGTCTTCACTTGTTTGCACTGAGTGCTATGATGTTTGACATTCTATCTGTTTCTATTGTGAAGAGGCTCATTCAACCCACCTGTACTGCTTCAGTCAATTCAGGTCCATGAGACAACAAAACGGTATGTTGGTCTTTGGTTTGTGATCCGGTCCATGGCTGGCTGCAGCTCAGTCGAAACTGGCCCAAAACTTCTTCACAGGGGAGCGATGCTGAGACGGTCTTTCAACTATTTCAACACGTTAACATTAAAGTTGTTATGGCAAATCAGCAAACAAGCTAGGTTTTGAATGCAAATGCCACGATGCCGGAGGAAACAAGAGAATGCTAAACACCAGTGGCCTAAGTCTAAGACTAAGTCCAAACTAGGGCCCGACCGATATGCTTTTTTTGGGACCGATACCGATATAAAACTTTCAACAAAAGCCGACAGCCGATATAATGGCCGATAAATCTCCCTCACAAAAAGAAATAAATACAAATGTTCTTAAGATTAAACCCTTCATTCTCTGCCTTTTTGATGCTAACTTATTTCTATATTACACACCAAAGAACTGTCTCAATAACTCACTAGGGTTTCCAAGTAATGCAAATAAGATTTATTTTGCAATCTCAAAAACAACAGAACACACAAACTCAGTCAGTATAAATCTAACATTCAAGTTTTTTGTTTTCTGAGTCTATGGAGTTTTACACTTTTGTGTTTTGATCCTTTCCAAAGCCGACAGTATTAGGAAAATAAAAATAAGATAAGTTAAATGACTAGTATGTGGCAATGTATAAGCCTTATGTAAAATATAAGGCTGAAAAATACAATAGATTTATTCTGTTGCAGAGAGGGATGTTTATTTTCTCGTATTACCGCCCCTACTCCTCTCCCAGCTAGAGAGAGGAGGGGGGACTCCCTGCACAGCGTTTCATTGCTTTGTTGCCAACCCCCCCTCGCCCGTCCTCAGCTGCGACAATGGTCGTGTGCCGCCGAAGCGCCGCGAAACGGGGACCGCCTTCATTCGTCGCCCTTGTTATCCTATTCTATAGGCCACATGGGCCGCCGAAGCGCTGCGCGCCGGCGCTCCAGCCCGCACCGTGCAGCGATCGTTTCGGCGTCTGCACTATTTTTTCCGCGAGCCGCGGGTTAACTGAGTGAGTTTGAAAAGACTGCTGAAGAAGAGCAGAGGAAATTGTCTGAGAATATTCCAGAATGTCTACCAGAAAAAGGCCAGTGTTACTTACTTACTGCCCTGCATGACTGAAGGGGAAGCAGCGTGAGCTCTGCATAGAGCGTAATGCTGCAGCAGTTTTATTTTATTTTATTTTTTCTGGTTAACTTTTCAATACAAGGCCACGAGGCACACAATAAACATGGGAAACATGTTGAGGGGAAATATACTTTTGTCATTGCTTATTTTACCGTTCAACTTACCACTGACACAACAAATATGCTTAAAACTGAAGACTTACCTCCTACTTCCTCATCACCGTCTCATCTCTGCTGCTGCTCCGCTGCATGTGTGCTGTGACGGTGGCTCCACCCCCCGAGGAGTGGAGCCACATGACATGAGTTCATAAAGCTGGCGCCATCTGCTGGATAGGTAGCGCAATATCGGCCATATCGGCCGTCTTTTTGGACGATAGCCGATAGTGTTAATGACCCCTATATCGGCCGACCGATATATCGGTCGGGCCCTAGTCCAAACGTCTTTTGTTGTCCGTGACTTCAATTGGTGTCTTTCTTTTTGGGACAGGTAGTTTGCCTTAAAGCTGAAGTGGTAGCAGCTGACTGTTTCTCCTTCTCTGATATTGTTGCAAGTCCGAGCAGCCGGTCAAGGCTTAGAAACAGTGGTCAGAGACAAGGGTCACACAAGGGTCAAGAGGACAATAGTTCAGGACTTGCTGGTGAGGACAGAACTAGGCAAAGGGTCAAAAGACAAGCTGTCCTCTCTGGATCCACCCATGGACACACCCCTGGGCCCGCCCCTAACTCCACCTCTGGCGGGAAAAGAAGGACTGGCATGGAGTGAGGAAGGTCTAACTGGACCCAGAAGCTCTCAGGAATGCTGGAGGAAGATCTACAATTTGCTACCAACATGAAGATTTATGACCTGTGCTCTCATTCCAGGAGTGCAGAATGTAACTTTTGTGCCCTCATGTGAATACTGCATGTATTGAAAATGATACCAAATGTCTTATGTAGAGCTAAAAAAGTGTATCTGGTAAATGACCCCTTGACCTAAACTGTCAGGAGAGAATGACTTGTGACTCTTACATTGTTTAGAGCAGTCTCAGAAGTGATATAAAAGGATGCAGCTCAGATCGAGCGGGGCTTCGTTCTTGGGGAGATTCTGAGAAGACAAGAGCTAGTGTAAACTAACTCTTATTTAATCATTTTGAACTAATTCCTCCGTGGGGGATAGCAGTTGTTTTTCACTTTACCCATTTTTGTATTTTGATTTTGTAATAAAACTTTTTTGAAAAAGAAACACAATCCTGATTCTTTCAGGTTTTCTCTAAAGCTTCACGTTTGGGGCCCTGACCATAATTGCACAGAGGTAAGCATGTCGAAGATCGGTCTCTGAATTATCAAGACTTACTTTACAGTTTATAACAGAATAATATAAAGAAACCTTAAGATAAGGGAAGTTTTAACTTCCCCCTCCTTGCGAGTAACGAGTTGTCTTAAGGGCGATAAAAGTAAAATATTCGAGGTTATTTTGGCTCTGATTGCAGGTTGAAAAAGTCTCTAATCAGCTGGAAGGTTGGATTAATAAATAAATTGATAAACTTATGATAGCCTGATCAACTAGCATAAATCATTTTATAGTTACCAACCTCCCACATAAGCTGTTAGAGGCGCAATTAATTCCGGGTGATCCAAACAATTGCTGAGAGGCTTGGCTTGCCTCCAGACTTCTCTCTAGTATCTTAACCAAAAGGTAACGAGTTTAAAAGAAGTGTAGTACTCTGGGGCTGGCTATTCGTGCAAGTCATTTCACCTTTAAAATAAAAGACAAGATTCTAATTAGGTAGTCCAAACCCGGATCTAGTACAATTATACTCGTCGATACACCCCCGAACCCTGATGGATGCACCGTCTCATAAGTTCTAACGGAACTGGGTTTTAAAGGAACCGGTAAATGGGACGGGCACACGACATGGCGCCTGCAACGTGGGGCTAATCGGCGAAGGTTCAAATATTAGATACCGGACTATTCGACGTAGAACTATGTCTTTTAGGCTGATAAAAGCTTACGCACCATGGACCTGATACGCTTATAACCTTGGAGTGAAAACCGCACCAATTTCTCGAAAAGGAAAGAAATTTGGGAGAACGGACGATTAACTCAAAGAGGTATAAAGAAATCACGGCTTTCCGACGTAAGAAAAGCCAAGGATAAAAGCTAGGCAAAAAATAAAAAGGAATAAAGAGTAAGAATAAAGAATAAGACGTGAAAACGAATAAAAATAAAACAAATAATAAAAAAGAGAAACTTTCAACCAGCCATGGCAGATAGATCTTTAACGGTGAAACCGGAAAATGTTCTCCTTAATGTGAGATTTGTCACCGGAGAAATAGCGACATTTCAAGGTGAACCACAAAGCGTTTTAGCAGTATCCTGTAACCGGAGCTTTCAGAACAAGGCCGGAACGGCTCAAGCCGCAGCGGAGCGCTGTCCGAATGCTGAAACTCAAGTAAAGAATAATCATGTATTTCCGTTAGTGGGTGATTTGGTGATTCTAGCAGAACAACAAAATGATCCTGTTTTTAATCAGATAGCGTGGTGTTGTTGGGAAAATCCAGCGAAACTCCCCACGGGCGAGCAGTATGAGATCCTTCTGGGATTGCTTGAGCAAATACCAACTGGACCGGAACCTTTAGTTCTCACTCCATTTGGAGTCGGGCAGTACCGATGTGATCAGGGAGCGATGTACTCTGCTATGGCGGAGTTCGTGGTTCAACGGGCTAATAGTAGAACAATTTACTTCTTATCTAGAAGCAAAAATGAGGCAATTCAAATGAGACAGGCGTTATGTAACCGACTGGGGATCACGGAGCTCCAAGCGGAAATGTACCGGAGATGAGCTGCAGTTGAAATGTCGGCCTCCTGGGATGAAGTCCAATCAGTTCCGACCGCGCCCCCTTTGTATCCAGCGCTCCGCGGGGAATTCCCTGTGAGCCCCGGTTCCGAGAGCGGATTTCCTCCACCCCCACCGAACCCGCCTGACGCGGTTCGGCCGGCGCAGTGGAACCCGTTTCTACATGTACAAACCCCTTCTCAGGTGCCCATGAGAGGAGCGGAGAGACCGCCCACTGAACAGCATGTTGCTGCGTGGGACAAAGACGAGACTCAGAGACGGTCAGGGGCTGAAAGGACTCCAAACCCAATTCCTTTTCCCCCGTTAGAACCGCATAGTCCCGCGGCTCCTCCGAATCATGTTATGATAGGTCAAGAACCGGTGATAATTTTATCAGGCGAGAAAATAGATGCGGAGATCCGAGAAGAAGATGTGTTGATCTTTCTGAAAGATCCACAAAGTTCTGCCAGTACTACGTCCTCCTTAAGTTCTCTGAGGAGACTTTTAGGGGCAGAAAGCAGAAGTTCTATGATTCCGCTGGTAGATCGTAATTACGAAGCTGGAGAAATTACTACTCTCTTAGACAAGCAATTAGGGAATCTGGAAGGTCGTGTCCGCGCGATTTCCATAATTAACGTAGACCCTCATAATCCCGACATCTCTTTTCACCAAGCTTGGGAGCGGGTGGTGTCAGAAGCCTTGGATTTAGGAGCGCAACGGCTAGTGTTTAAGCTTAATAACAAACCCCAGGTGTGTCGGATAACTGAAGCATATGGTGCAGGTTTGGTGATTTATTCCGAAGCCTCTAGCAGGTTAGGAGACATCCCGGTCGTAATTTTAGTGGATAAGTCAGCCTTGCCGCGAGTAGAGAAGAAAGTCAAACATTGGTTTGAGGCCAGAGACAGAAGCAGCGAGAGTGAGGCTGAATCGGAGGAAGAACAGGGTTCCCAACTGATGGTGCGTGGCACACCCAAAGGGACGCTCAGGTCAGAATGCGGATCCCAACAAAAATGCAGCACTCGGATCCCTGGAGGCAAAACACCTGAAAAAGTGAGTTGGTTATCCCCAGTTACAGCCCATGAGCAAGGTGAGAACAGAGAAAATGTAGAGCAGCAACCCCAGAGAGCAGAAAAAGGAGATGAGACAAATCCTATGGTTTATGGCATTAGAGGACTAAATAAGAAAAGCCGTCCAATACAGATGAAATATTATGACCCTCAGGCACCTCCTAACATAGGCCCAGTTAGACCGGTTCCAGAACCAGGACGAGGCCAGTTTGCAATTAATACAGAGGGAGACCAGAATTATGCAGGAGAAGTAGCAGAAAATCCTTTTCCAGACTGGTACCCTGTAGATGGCTTCACGGCTTCAGCGATTCAAGCAGCAAAAAGTAGGGAAGAAGTCATGATACAATCAGGATGGGGTCAACCTTTTAAGCATGCTTATTTAGGCCAAGGATATGATTTTTATCGCGGTGGATGTATGGCTAGAGATTCGGCAGTGAAAACTCACTGCTACTCGCCGTGCAGCCCCTCCCAACCTTTGGATGTAAACCGAAGCACTCCGCAGGGAGGACAGCTTAATCCAATGCCTAAAGAGAGAATCCTAGAACAGGAATATTCCCCATATTGGCAAACTGCTCAGGAACAGTCAAGAGTACATTTTGATCATACCATTCTGCCACAAAGAGCATCGGGTGAGACAGACGCTGGGTATGTACAGCGGCTTCAGGATCGAGGTATGACGATTGAACAACTTTCAAGTCCAGAAATTTCTCAGGTTATAGCATTAAAGAACGATCTGCGTTTAACCCCAGGAGCCTCATTGATGTCCCTGGCGGAGAGTTCTCCCAGAGGGATTGGTGAGGATTCTGGGGAACGACGGAGGAAAGCTTTAAGCTCTGAAATCAGTACAGGAAAAGTTACATTAGCTGGGTGTTTGGGAACAATCGCAGGGCTTTCCCAAGTACAGCAGGAAAAACTTTTAGCTGATCTGCCCGGGGGATTAATGATGGCTGCAATGTGGCCTAATCTCTCCCCTGCAGAAAAAATCAGACAAGCGCAGGCGTGGGATCGCACGAGGGAATTTAAGCAGTCAAAAAACGAATTAGGACGGCAGGCCGGAAACAGATTGAAAGGTCAGATACCATCCCCTCTGCCCCCTCCACACCAAGGGGAGCAAGGGAGCCAATCAGTGAGTTCTCAACCGAGGCAACTCCCACCCAGAACAGAACCGAATCAGAACCAGAGAACCAGGGGCCAAATGGACCCAAATGCAAGGCCGTTTTTCATGGGACCCCCCGGCTGCCCTGTGGCTCGACCCAGGAGAGCGAATCCGGAGGAGTGGGCCCGGATGACCAGAGAACAGAAGGAGAAATTGATCCAATCAATCAAAGATTGGGACGCAAAATACCACAATCAGAGAAGACCGCCACCACAAAAGTAGAAATAATTGAGGCGCTCTCATCTCATACGCATTGGGATGGGGAGTGGCTTAAAGTAAAATACGAAAATACAAAATACATTTTAGATACCGGGGCATTAATATCAGTTGTAAATGCAGTTTAAGTAACTTTTTTGTTCAAAGTTTCACCACAAGATGGCACTGTGATTTTGTGATTGCCCTAGTAAGTTTATTTAACATGTTTATTGAAAGTATTATTTTTCATGTTTTTCAAAACATTTTGTAGCATTTACAGGTGCACAGAATTAATACTTTTTGATATTTGAGTAATTTTGAATTGGTTTATTTTGATAAGGCATGTTTAAGAGCGCTGTGACGTCACTTCCTGTATCTCGAAGCTTCGGAGATTTTATTGCTGCGCACGGACAAATGTGTGCCAGTTAAGAACATTTGAGAAGAAGGTAAAGTGTTTTCAAGTCTACCGGTTTGTCTACTAGCAGGCCAAAGTGGTATGTTTATTCTTTATTTACAAATTCTGTATGTTAGCCAACTTAAGGCAACTAACTTGTTAATTTGTACATGATTTATGCTTTTTCATTAGTTCTACGGTGTTCATGTGGTGTAAAGAGTAAGAAGACGCAAGACCGCATTAAACATCAGTAAAAGGAACGCTCGTGTCTCTCGTGTATGTGAACAAGCCGGCACAGTAGAACACTACACTGCCTCGGAGGAGACGGTTGGAAGCAAGCTATTAGCAAGGGATGCTACCAACGTGCTAAGGGAAGTATCACGTGTTTGGACAAACACATGAAACAAGCTAACAAGCAGAAGCTAAATAAGCAAGCACTCAAGTTTGTGTCTTGAAAGTAGCGCAAGCGCTTGTGGATTGTTGCACTGAATGTGGCTTCTCCATCAAAAGAAATAGCAGTTTGCATCAATTAAGATTAAAGGTACATGGCCAAAATTGAAATAAGTTCATAAAAGTGATATCAAAACAAAATGGCAGATGAAAGTAAGCCCACTGTAAGTTGTGCTGAGCTTAAAACACAAGATGATGAAAGGCAAGTGGATACAGAAGAACAGCCAAATGGAGAGGAAGCTCAACAGTCCTCAATATCTATTAATTCACAATCAGAAAACCCACGCAGAAGCCAGCGCACACGCACACTCACTGAAAAGGGAAAATCTTTGGAAGATGCAAAGTTACATGGTTTGACCAAGGATTTTCAGCGATTCTACAAGAAATGGAAATATCACATAAACTCTTTTAAGAGAATGGTGAAAAATGAAGATATTGATTTAATACCTGAAGCTGTGAGTGCCATAGACGCCATTATGACTGATATCTGCAACACATATGATGATATTAGAAGGATTGAAAGTCCTGATGTAGAAATACGGAGAAGATGTGATGTTTGTTGTGCTGTCAGTGAAGCTGCCAGAGCAAAGGCAAAGTGCCTTTTGGAGGAAAATGGGGATCCAGATAGTATTCCTTGGCCAGATTCTGAATCTGTGTTTGAAAGCAGTACATCCAGCATCAGCTCAAGGATCACATTTAAGTCAAAGTCCATCTCTGAAATGTCCAGGCAGTCATCTCTAGTTTCACTGCAACAAAGACAGGAAGCTGCAGCTGAAGTGGCAGCAACAGAAGAGGTAATTAAAATAATGAAAACACAACATCAATGTGAGGAAGAAATCAGAGAACTTGAAGTTGAGGATGCAAAGAAAAGAGCCCAATTTCTAACAGAGAGCACTACAATAAAGACAAAATTGGAAGAGAAAAGAAAAGAAGTGGAACTATTGAAAGAGCTGCAAAAGCACAATGCAGCACAAGCAAGATTAAAAGTGTACGCTGAAAGCATAAAAAATGAGGGTGAAGAACCGCCTACTAGTGTACATTTACAAGTCAAACAAGATAGCTCCCTTCTACCATCACGCTTTCTGAATGTTCACTCAAAGCCATTCATTCCTTCTCAAGTTAAAGATCCTGCAAATCAACGATTTGTCCAGAAAACAGAAATTCCAATTGCATGTGAAGCAGCCTCCATTGATCTTGTAAAGACACTTGCTGAAGCAATCACAGCCAATAGACTTCCAGTGCCTGAACCTGCAGTCTTCACAGGTGACCCGCTGCAGTATAATGACTGGAAGCTGTCTTTTCAAACATTGGTTGATCGCAAAAATCTGCCAACACAAGAAAAGCTTTTCTTCTTGAGAAAGTACGTTGGAGGTTCAGCTAAGAAGGCTATCGAAGGTCACTTTCTAGCTGGAACAGATACAGCATATTGTGCTGCTTGGGAAATGCTCGAAGACAGATTTGGAGATCCTTTTGTGATTGGCAAGTCTTATCGTGACAAGATTCAATCATGGCCTAAAATCACAGCCAAGGACTGTAAAGATTTACGTGAGTTTGCTGATTTCTTAACAAGTGTTGAATCAGCCATTCCATATGTCCAAGGTTTACAAGTTTTAAATGACTGTGTGGAAAATCAGAGAATAGCAGCAAAGTTACCTGATTGGTTAAGTGCACGTTGGAACAGGAAAGTTACAGAGTTCCAAGATGAACACAAAATGTTTCCTGACTTCAGTCATTTTGTTAAATTTTTAAATAAAGAAGCAAGAATTGCATGCAACCCGATTACCTCACTACAGGCAATAAAGCCAACTGAATTAGATAACAAGCATCCATACAAAGACAAATCAAGAAGAAGTGGTACCCTGAGTGCTAAAACTCTTAACACAAGCTCAAATGAAAAGACATTTGTTACATGTCTCTTTTGTAAGAAACCTGGTCACACACTACATAAATGTCGAAAGATGATGGAAATATCAGTTGAAGAAAGAGTTAAGTTTGTGAAGGCTGAAAACCTGTGCTTTGGTTGCCTCAAGTATGGTCATAACTCTAAGAACTGTAAGTCTAGAAGTGTGTGCGACAGATGTCAGAAACCTCACCCAAGTTGTCTACATCAAGACAGGGAAAAGGGGGATAAAGAGAAAAGAGCAAAGAATAATCAACAACCAACAAACCACAATCAGGAGACAGAAAAGGTGTCTGAAGCACAAGAGCAAGAATCTCAGCAAGTCACATCCAACAGAGTATTACAACAAAAATCAAAGGGTTGTACTTCCTCAGTTATCCCAGTTTATGTATCGACCGTGGATGAACCAGAGAAAGAAAGGCTTGTGTATGCTTTGCTCGACACTCAAAGTGATACAACTTTCATCCTGAAGAACACAGCTGAATCACTGAATACAAAATTTGAACCTGTCCAACTCAAGATTTCCACTATGACCTCCAAAACAAGGATTGTGTCAAGTCACAAGTTAAAGGACTTACAAGTAAGAGGAATGAACTCTGAAGTCAGAATCAAGCTGCCAACAACTTACACCAGAAGCTATATTCCTGCCAATAGGTCACACATTCCCACAAACACTACCGCAGAGAGTTGGCCCCATCTTTCACATCTATCAGAAGAAATGGCTCCTAAGCTCGACTGTGAAGTCGGATTGCTGATTGGATATAACTGTCCTCAAGCTTTACTCCCTCTGGAGGTGATTAGTGGCAAAAGAGACCAGCCATTTGCACAGAAATCCCTGCTTGGTTGGAGCATCATTGGTTATAGTAACTCTGAGAATGATTATGAAGATGAAATAGGAGTAAGTCATCATGTTATTGTTAAACAAGTCCTGCCAGCAGTAGAACTCACTCATAAGCTCAAAACTGAAGTCCACTTTGTAAGCAGAAACAAAGTCAAAGAAGTGATCAATCCAGCTGACAATTAAAGTGCTGGAGATGGACTTTGTTGAAAGAAGTGTTGAGAAAGAGCCAGTGTCACAAGAAGATTTATTGTTTCTGACTAAAATGAAAGACGGTATAAAACTAAAGCAAAATGGTCATTTTGAAATGCCGCTACCCTTCAAGCAAGAAAAACCCAAACTGCCCAACAACAAACTTTGTGCAGAACTGAGACTAAAGTGCCTGGAAAGGCGCCTGAGGAAAGACGAGCACTACTTCAAAGATTATGTGGCATTCATGCATGACATCATAATAAGAGGTGATGCTGAGAAAGTACCAGAGGCTGAATTAAAAAACCAACCAGCATGGTATATACCTCACCATGGCATCTATCATCCACAAAAGCCAAATAAGATACGTGTTGTCTTTGATTGCTCAGCTAAGTTTCAGAATACCTCTCTAAACGAACACCTTCTATCAGGCCCAGATCTCACAAATACCCTTGTTGGAGTTTTGTGTCGCTTCAGGAAAGGGCATGTGGCTATTATCTGCGACGTTGAGCGTATGTTTCATCAGTTTCAAGTCGCCCCAGAAGATCAAGATTATCTTCGATTCTTATGGTGGGAGGATGGCAATCTGGATAAGCCACCATCAGTTTTTCGTATGAGAGTGCACTTATTCGGTGCAGCATCCTCGCCTGGATGCGCGAACTTTGGATTTAAGCACCTAGCTGCTCAAGGTGAAGGCAAGTTTAGTGAAGCTGCTGTGAAGTTTGTACAACGCAACTTCTACGTGGATGATGGGTTGGCCAGCGTGGACTCGGAGCAAGAAGCAATTCTGCTTGTGAAAGAAGCCAGAGAACTCTGTAACACAGGAAAGCTCCACCTACATAAGTTCATCAGCAACAGCAAAACAGTGATTGCCACTATCCCAAAGAAAGAATGTGCAGCTGGAGCAACTGACTTGGACCTAGCTCTTGGTGAGCCAAAGATGGAAAGGGCTTTAGGGGTCCATTGGTGTGTAACCTCAGACACATTTTGCTTTAGAGTTGTTGTAAAGGACAACCCCTTCACTAGAAGAGGAGTGCTCTCCACAGTGGCTTCAATATTTGACCCACTTGGATTTGTTGCTCCATTCATTCTAGTTGGCAAAAGAATCCTTCAAAGAATGTGTCAGAAAAAACTGGGTTGGGATGAGCCACTTCCAGAAGATCTCAAACCTCAATGGGAAGCTTGGCTCAGGGACCTTCAAAACTTGTCTTCCATAAAGATACCACGTTGTTATGTACCACCAACATTCAACCAAGATCTGAAGTATGAGTTGCACAGTTTTGCTGATGCCAGTGAACACGGTTATGGGGTGTGCTCATACTTAAGAACTGTGACCAAATCTGGAAACGTGCAATGCACCCTTGTGATGGGGAAAGCCAGAGTAGCTCCTACTAAAGTGGTTACCATCCCAAGATTGGAGCTTTCAGCGGCTGCAGTAGCTGCAAAAACTGCTAACTTTCTAAAGAACGAGTTAGAAATCCAAGATCTTCAGCAGTACTACTGGACTGATTCCAAGGTCGTTCTTGGCTATATAAAAAATGATGCAAAACGATTCCATGTATTTGTTGCCAACAGAGTACAGAGAATCAAGTCAAGTACAGAACCAAGTCAATGGCAATACGTTGCCTCTCAACAAAATCCTGCTGATCACGCATCACGTGGAGTCATGACAAAGGAACTTGTAGACTCCAATTGGTTCACAGGACCGAGCTTCTTATGGGATAAGGAACTACCAAAACAAGAAATCGAAGTGAACGAGATCAGTACGGAAGACCCAGAACTCAAGGTTGCACAAGTTTTCACAGTGAAGACAAAAGAAGATAAACCTTTCTCAGAGCGACTGCACAAGTTTTCAGATTGGACAAGAGCTGTCAAAGCAATAGCAAGACTACGGCGACGTGTAAAGTATGCAAAAAACTTAAATGAAATGCCCAAGGAAAGCACAACGCTAGATGAAAGAAAGGATGCAGAGGAGTTCATTTTACGCACCATCCAAAGTGAATCATTTGGCACAGAAATCAAGTCGCTCAAAGAAAAGGAAGAAGTCAAGGCATCAATCTCCAAGTTACACCAGTTAAGTCCATTCCTTGACAAACACAATATCCTGAGGGTGGGAGGAAGACTAACACAAGCGTCACTTCATCCTAACATCAAACATCCAGCTATCCTGCCAAAAGAGCATCATGTTTCACAGCTTCTCATCAAACACTTCCATGAGAAGATACATCATCAAGGTCGAGGGATGACAGTCAATGAAATACGTGCTAATGGCATATGGATTATTGGCTGCAGTACAGAAGTGTCATCGTTCATATACAAATGTGTTAAATGCAGGAAATACAGGAAATGCAATCAAGATCAACGGATGAACGATTTGCCATCTGAAAGACTGGAAGCCACCCCTCCATTTACATACAGCGGTATGGACTGCTTCGGCCCATTCTGTGTAAAGGAAGGGAGGAAAGAAGTAAAGAGATATGGACTGTTGTTTACATGCATGTGCTCAAGAGCTATCCATATAGAAGTCCTGGATGACCTCAGTACAGACTGTTTTCTCAATGCACTTCGTTGTTTCATCGCAATACGTGGCAAGATCAGTCAATTACATTGCGATCAAGGCACTAATTTCGTTGGTGCAAGAAACGAACTGTTCCCGCAAGCAACTCAAGAGAAGGTTAAAGAGCTGGGCATTACTTTTGTTTTCAACCCACCTGCTGCTAGTCATATGGGCGGAGTCTGGGAGAGACAGATCCGTACTATAAGGAATGTTCTAAGATCCATTCTCGACCAGTCTGCCTCAAGATTAGATACTTCATCATTAAGAACTTTCATGTATGAAGCCATGGCAATTGTAAATAGTCGACCATTAACTGTGGAGTGTATCAACGACCCTGTAGGGCCAGAGCCGCTGACGCCAAACCATATTTTGACCATGAAGTCAGAAGTGATCTCACCACCATCTGGCGAATTTGTCAAAGAAGATCTTTATCTGCAGAAAAGGTGGAAAAGAGTGCAGTATTTGGCTAATGTATTTTGGACCAGATGGAGAAAGGAGTACCTGTTAAACCTGCAGCAGAGAAGAAAGTGGAATAAGAACCGCAGAAACACACAGATAAATGACATTGTTCTGCTACAAGAGGATTGTGTTCCAAGGAACCAATGGAAACTTGCCAGAGTAGTAGAAGTCACCCCAGGAGCTGACGGCAGAGTCAGAAAGGTGAAACTTCTCATCGGTGACACTACTCGGAACAACAAAGGAAAACATTCAGCTAAGACCGTTTTAGAAAGACCTATACACAAGACTGTACTTTTGCTTGAAGCAGAGTAAGGGCTCATAAGTAATGTCTATTTTGTAATATTGCTAAGTTCATTATCTTGTTTATTCATATTTAGAATCACCCATGCTAGTTGCAGTGTGATGGTGGGAGTGTAAATGCAGTTTAAGTAACTTTTTTGTTCAAAGTTTCACCACAAGATGGCACTGTGATTTTGTGATTGCCCTAGTAAGTTTATTTAACATGTTTATTGAAAGTATTATTTTTCATGTTTTTCAATACATTTTGTAGCATTTACAGGTGCACAGAATTAATACTTTTTGATATTTGAGTAATTTTGAATTGGTTTATTTTGATAAGGCATGTTTAAGAGCGCTGTGACGTCACTTCCTGTATCTCGAAGCTTCGGAGATTTTATTGCTGCGCACGGACAAATGTGTGCCAGTTAAGAACATTTGAGAAGAAGGTAAAGTGTTTTCAAGTCTACCGGTTTGTCTACTAGCAGGCCAAAGTGGTATGTTTATTCTTTATTTACAAATTCTGTATGTTAGCCAACTTAAGGCAACTAACTTGTTAATTTGTACATGATTTATGCTTTTTCATTAGTTCTACGGTGTTCATGTGGTGTAAAGAGTAAGAAGACGCAAGACCGCATTAAACATCAGTAAAAGGAACGCTCGTGTCTCTCGTGTATGTGAACAAGCCGGCACATCAGTAAAGCGTGAAAATAATCCGATGGAACAAATAGGATACAAGAATGTGATACTCGCAGACGGCTCTGTACGTAACATGGCAGTTCATAAAGACGAACAGGGAATTCTTTACATAAAAGGTGCAGAAAACTTAATTAGTTTAAAGGATTTAGTTAAAATAACAAAAGACCCAGCACTGCATGTGAGTTTTTTAGGTGAATTAGATATGGACAGTCTCATTAAAGAACAACTGGAGAAGACTAGTTTGGACCCGCACAAACTCAGAGAAATAATCCAAAAAGGTAATTGGGCTACACACAAAAATGATTGTGGCAGAGTAAAAGAACAATGCATTATTAAAGGAGCGATGCCTGCCAGGGAAAAGCAGTATCCGATCAGAGAAGGAAGAGATGAGATCAGATGTACTCTCGCTGAGCTTAAAGAAAAAGGGATAATCGAAGAGAAAGATACATTATCCACCTGTCTTCCCATTCAAGCTGTTCCTAAACCTGATGGCACCTACAGACTGGTACACAATTTAAAAGGTTTAAATAGAGTGACTCCGCACGACGTGCGTAAAACTTTTGACCCATACATGCAGCTCCGAACCATGCCTATTAAAAAATATAAAACATGCATCGATTTGGCTAACGGTTTTTGGTCTGTACCTTTAGCACAAGAAAGTCGAGCTAAAACTGGATTTACATTTGAAGGGAAACATTATGAATGGTGCGTTTTACCGATGGGATGGGTAAACGCGGCGAATAAATTTCAAGGTGTCGTACAGTCATATCTGGAAGGTTTACCTGTCGTTCAATATATTGATGACATATTTTTCACGCATGATTGTGAAAGTGAACACCTGAAAACTTTGGACGAGGTGGTGACCAGACTGACACGTGCAGGATTCAAACTCAACTTGAAGAAAAGCCAGCTAGGACGCACAAAAGTTACGTTCCTAGGTTTTGAGGTGTCAGATTCAGTGGCGGTACCTTTCACCTATCTACAGAACATAACACCCCCGCATGACTTACTGACGCTGGAAGGTGTAATCGGACAGCTTCAGTACATTTCCAGCAACGTCCGTGATTTTCGATACATCATTGATCCCATAATGTCACTTAAAAAAGGTCTCAGAACCAAAGTGGGTCAGAAACTGGTGACGCACAACCGCAAACTGAGCTCACAGGAGCTTGAGACTTATCAAGCAGTGATGGTTAAAATAGGTGCTAATCTAGTGAATCTTTCGAATAGAGAGCATCATGAACCGTTAGCTGTAAGAGTGATTGTAGGACAGGATTTCACAGAGTGTTTATTTCAGAACTATGACAGCAAGAGTCTGATAACATGTAAAGGCTATAAACTCGCACCAACAGAAACCCGTTACACGCCCAGCGAAAAGGTGCTGACCACCCTGATGAAACATAAAGATATGATGTTCGCTCTGGCCGGATCGCAAAAAATCATAATTCAATCTACTGATTATATGATTAAAGAACTTCGGAAAGATCTCCTCCCACAGGCGAGGGCCGTTTTACCCAGATGGGCAAAGTGGGAGATGTTATTGGCAAACCCGCAGATTCACGTAGAAGGAGAAACAAAACTTAAGCCTGACAGGAAAGAGATTGTTAAAGCCATAAAACCAGAGGCAGTTTACTACACTGATGGATCTAAGAAAACAGCAGATGCAGACTTCTGTAAGTGGGGGTTTGTGAGACTGCTAAAGGAAAGGAAATATCAACAAGCTGGACAGACTGTCGGAGCCGCTCAAACTGCAGAATTGACGGCCGTTGTCATGGCGCTCGCTGACGCGTGTAAGCTGAAGCTTAGATCAGTAAGATTGGTCACAGACTCTAAATACGTTAAAGACGGGCTGGATGATCATTTAGCATTTTGGGAAGCTAAAGATTTCCAGAAAACTGATGGAGAAAGATTGGAACACGCTGACTTGTGGACTTTAGTATCGTGTTATAAGAAAAAATTACAGATTCAGGTGACACATGTAAATAGCCATACAAATGGAAAAAGCGAAGATGAGATCGGAAACGCAGAAGTGGATGAATTAGTACAAGCTCGCGCTTTGTTTCTACCCACAGCGTTTTTACAGAACAGGAGCGCTGCAGCTGATGAAGAGCTGGTGACATTTGCGCATAAAAATTACGGACACGTAGGAGTATTACGGTTGCGTGAGATTTTCAAAAAAGAAAATATTTCTGTACCAAAGCTGAAAGAACTGACAGCACGAGTAAAAGCGACGTGTGAGTCGTGTAAAGTAAAAGGAGGGGCTCGACCCGTGATTTATGACCATCTGCCCATCATGTGTGATGTGCCGGGGGTGCATTTCAGCACGGATGTTGGTGAATGTGCCTCTAGAGGAGTGAACGGACATAAGTTCTTTTTGGTAATCAAAGATAATGGACCAGGTGATCAGAGCAAGATAATACCGCTGAAACGTGTCACAGGAAATACGGTCAGCATGGCCTTATCTCTACACCTGCCCCTCACGTGTGAGTCACTCCGTTCGGATGGAGGACCTGAATTTAAGAATGACAAAGTTTCTTGTCTGCTTGAATCAAGGGGGATAAGACACATTTTTTCTATCCCATACGAGTCCCACACTAATGGAATAGCAGAAAGAGCAGTTAGGACGATAAAAAATCACATCCTGACTAACCTGAGCTCCCGATGGGATACACCGGAGGGAGTTTCAGAACTAAATGTGATCCTTAATATGACGAAACTGAAAAGAACTGAGAAGAAAACTAACCCGGAACACGTCTCTGTGTTACAGAAAGGTGAAAGAATTTGGGTCAAAAGAGGACCGGTTCGAAAAGGAGATTGCATTAAGCATAACGTAAGTGGTCCCTTCATAATAAAAGACGTAACTGGGAACGTGGTTTTAACTGACACTGGTTTGCGCGTTCACCCTCATCAAGTTATAAAATAACTCTGAAAAATAAAAGTAATTAATTGAATAAATAAATAAATAAATAAATAAATTTTTTTTTTAATTAATTACTTGATTAAAGGTCATGGCTGGGCCAAAATCTAGTGAAGAAATGACTTGTAAGATCCCAGGTACTACGGGCCTAATTTTGCTAACGAAGGGGGATTGTGTTAAAGATTGTAAAGTGGCTATGTTTCCGGGCTTCATAGAATCTGCAAATGCGTATCGTTACGCGCAATGGGGAGGCTTGAGGCCGGGAACATGCGTGATATGCGGATATCTGTGCACCCTAATTAAATGGTCGGGGCTCCGGGAGCAGAAGCCCACTCACCTGGAGAGAGGAACAGACTTGCATACAGGTGCGGTGGAGCTGTCTGCTCCCATTAAAATATGTTTTTGCGGAACCTGCTTGAGGAATAATCCAGGCATCATCTCCTGGCAGGTCTGTGAATGCACCCACAGAGGTGAAATCAGAGATAGGTGCTGTTTCACGAAGAATGGTGTTTTGACTACCTGCTTACCGACAAGCCAGCCAAGTATGTTTTTTGTAGGAGAGCTGCTCAGGAATCCTAGCCTGGTGAAGCCGGTTAGAGATTTATGGGTGGAAGCTTATCCATTTGTGTTCAAGCTCAAGACCAGAGAAAAAGGACTGGAAGAGCTTCAGGCTCGGTCCAAATTTGAGTCTATTAAGAGCTTGATATTAGGACAGCAATTTGGTACGCTGGCTGATGCATGGGAAACAGGTACACAGATTGGGGTAACTCAAGAGTATAAAGACGACAGATGGGGAACTTATCTGTCAGGGACTCTGGACTGGCATACAGGATTGTCTGTTCAGGAGCCCCCAGGGATGCGTAAGCGTGTTACATCATACCTGGTTGAGCTGAAGAGTCTGGGACCAGGGGCGGAGCGTAAGTTCATGCCTTATCAGTTAACTTTGATAGAGGTAATAGACCTGTCGGGTCGCGTTTGCAGCTCGGCTGTTAACATAGTGACCACCCGGAGAGGAGAGGCATATTGGCCTAAGATTTATGGGACTGCTCACACTAGAATGTCTCGTAGAAGGCTGGTCTCCGATCTGACTCTAACTAACTAGAGCAGGGCGCTTTCATTTCCTGCTGATTTTTATGCTTCTGTTTTACAGATGTTGTCTACTCAGAAGCATAAGAGGGAAACCAGCAGAAAACGAAAAGTGGTCAGGTATGCAACTCCGGCGGGAGTTGACCCCAAAGTTAAAAAGAGAAATGTAAATATTCCGAAAGGAAAGGATTGGATAATAAAATGGATTAAATGGGCCTTTTTTATCCTTTTCGAATTTAGCCTCATAGGATTAAGTATAGCGATTGCATATGGGGTACATGTATATCTCCGAACGTATCATGTGTCCTCAGTGACATATAACATAACTCACGGAGGACCGCAACAATTAGTAGGGAATTGGAATGTATCCAAAATTAAGCTGTTATGGCCCAAAGAAGATTTTACTGAGAATATAACCACCTGCATGATAGCAACACAGATTGGATTCAAGATTTGTAGTGTAACAGGGAACAAAACTGGCTGCCTGCGCTTGCCCTGTGGAGAAAATGGATTTGACCGGATCATGGCTACACCCTCCGTGACATCATTTTCTGCAGCAGAGCAGGAGGAGAAGAATGACACGGAGCGTGGTGAGACCGGCCCATGGGCGGAGTATATGGCAGTCTTAATGGATCAGACAGGATCCACAGAGCTTGATCGATCTTGTCAGATAATATTAAGGAAAAAGAAAATCTTAAATCAAACTTCAGGTGAAGTAGAGTTGTGGGTTTACAAATATTGCCTTAGAAATGATTTAGAATGGGGACACAACTTCACCACTTTCAAAGTGATAAAGATAGAAAGATGGTGGCCTCGTAGAATCGAATTTGGGTGTTTTCAGACCAAAGACAGTAGTTTAAGTTCCTGGCAAACAGGAAATATTACGCATTGGTATCAAAGATTATCAAGAGGGAGGGAACGAAGAGATGTTTGCCCGACCCCCCCTCCTAACACAACACTAAAATATGATTCCTTGTCCATGATAGGAGAGAGTCACATGTGGCAGAAAGTAAAAGATAATGTGATTAAATGGTTATCAAAAGTACCCCCTGCAATGTCTGATCCCCTGGCTGAGGCAGAGGAAGGTGAAGAGACCGTTCCTCTCTTTCTAGAGGCCGGTGTGCGGGGTAAGAGATCTACTTCAGACTTAGCTCGACTCTTACGTAAAGGTCATAGTGAATATGCAAATTACACAGGATATCAGAATTATATACTTCCCACTAATAGTACATATTTTAACTGGACATTTTTCTGCCTCCATAATGAGGTAGGCCTTCAGCCACAAGGATGGGAACTGCATCCAATAAGACACACTCTTTATACAGAATGGGTTTATGAGGTTCCTAATTTTAAACACCCAAAAGTAGTGCAATGGATGAAAAAGGATCAATCTGATCCCACTAACTTAGATACAGGATTTCATGCATGGAATGAGGAAACTAGACTCTGTTTAACCAGGAAAGCGAATAACAGCGCTGTATGGCAAGGAGGCGAGCCACTTAGAATAAGGATCGCAGGAGCATATTATCAGAAAGGTACAGCTACTCCTGATAGTATAATTGAGGCAGACTCCATCTTCGAAGCAGTAAATGAAATGATTAGACCAACCCATAAGAAAGATTTTTATCACAGTCCCACATGGGCTAGAAATTACACCTTAATGCTTGAAGGATGTCAGGTGGAAGTCTGTAATAATACTAAAGGGTTAACTAGAAGGATGTGTATTTTTTGGTATTCACAACTATATGGATTAACAGTTGGAGGTCTGCGTCCAGACACATTAGGAGATCGAGAGTTTTTTAAACCTAGGCCTCCTTATCTAAACATAGCTACTTTAGGAACTGGAGAATTATGCTATAAAGTCTTACGTGGTTATATGCAAAGAGATATTCCAGAAGATTATAGATATTATAGAAAAGGAATGTACGAGACATATCCTATGACATACTGGTATGGAGAGGGATATAATAAGCAAAAATATGATTATTACCCCCAGGACACAAGGATTGAAGCAGAAACATTTGAAAGAAAATTAGTGGGAACTAAAACTCTTGTGATGGAACATGGTCAACTTCGAGTTAAAACAAATTGGTTTTCTATTGAT
Organism: Nothobranchius furzeri; assembly: GCF_043380555.1. Taxonomy (NCBI): domain Eukaryota; kingdom Metazoa; phylum Chordata; class Actinopteri; order Cyprinodontiformes; family Nothobranchiidae; genus Nothobranchius; species Nothobranchius furzeri. Next base: position 30,007,312 of record NC_091751.1, on the reverse strand, counting down.
AAAACAAATACTTGGGAAGTAAATGATACAAAAACAGAAAATGGTCTTTTAGATCGTATAATGATTATGAATGATAAAGTTGGAGACTTAGTGCCACCTGGATTTACAGCGCCAGGAACGACGAAATGGGGAGCGTTTAGTCTGGTCAATTTCAATTACCTTAACGGGTTAGGCATAGACCATCATGTGTGTTTTAATGAACCGAGAATAGGGAAAAATCCTCAACCTGAAAGATTCACAATTGACCCTGATGCACCCAAAGAGTTTCCTAACTTCAGAAATTTCCCAAATTGGGATCTGAGAAGTGGTTTTTGCTCACCATTTCGAAGATCGTTAGATCAGCAAAAAGCTGACTGGTTTGATTATTTTGCATATGGCATAAATGGCACATTACGTCATGTGAGTCTGATAGTACGTGGTGTAAATGAAATTATGAGTGACAGTGTAGTGCAGGTTTCTAATAATGTAATTCAAGGAACTTCTGATTCAATGGGAATGTTGGTAAAAGGAGTTAGAGAGCACATCATTAGGCCCGTCTGGGATGCTCTGTTCTGGCCTCTGTGCGCTCTAGGATTGATGTGTGGGGTGATTATTTTAATAATCGGTATGATTTTGGCCTGTAAAAACAACAAGTGGCAGTTGACAGGAAGAAAGCTGTTAGGAGAAAGGAAAAAGGATCTGGTAGATCCAGATAAGATGGGAAGAGAGGTGTCAAGGTAGAGGAAGTATTAGCCCCCCTTCTTGTTGCTCCTGTTTAAGTGCAGGCCTCTCTGCACCGCGTGTCACTTGCTCCTTAACTGTCAGTCTGTAACTTGAGGTGAACAAACGGCTCAAACTCACCCTGAATCTGAGCTGATTGACGCTCTGAATCTGGAGGTATGTCAGGATTTTGTAACTATTTTATCCAGTTTGTCTTTAGGATGTTGTAGACATTTCATAACTGGTGTACACTTGTTGTGAGGATTATTGTTGTAAAACTATGCCTGCAGATAGGAATTGTAGTGTGGTTCTTCCTGCAGCTTCTGATGATTTATTTTCTCCTATAATTAAGAAGTGTTTATGCAGTAATGCAGTTACTTATTGCTTCATGGAATGAGTTATATATCTCATGTGGAACATATTTTATGTTCCTTCCAGATGGACTCGATTCGGCAGAATATCATAGAGGGATTAATCCCCTCCGCAGGTCCATCAACTGTTTTCTCTCTGAATGGCGCATACTATTTGTGCACCGTGAATCGCGGGAGGGATGGATTGCCTCAGACTAGGACAATCGGGCTCCAGTGTGAACATGCTACGATGAATAAACGCTGCGTGTCTTGCAGGTTTATTCAGTACATCCAGACCAAATGGAAAAGGGATTCAAGCGGGAGACTGATCAGGAAGACGACATACTAATGTTGTCCTCCCCGGGAGTACATGCCCTGCTTGAGCAGGCCCACGACGAGGAGCTGACAACGGCGCCCTCATCTGACGTGGCTGAAGAGGTTGTATCAGTAATGACGGCAGCTTCGACATGCGTCCCGTGTCCTGATGTGATAGGTGAAATCCCTATGGTCTGTCTAAGTAGTGAGCCAGCAGGCATTCCTTCCCCTGTCCGAATTGCACCTGGGAGAGAAATGAGATGGAGGATTAAATCCCAGAAGGGGTGTTACTTTGTTTGTCAAGGCAAGATTATAGATTGCTTTCAGTTTATGAATATTTTGTCTGTAAAGACTGGATGGTTCGGCCCAGAAGTCTGTGACTCTTTTGGGACCGCACCTTTGTTGGATACGAAAAATCATGTTTTGGTTTTCAGCGCCAGCTTCCCACCTCAAATGATGGGATCGCTTCCACGTGGAGAAGCTCCGGTGATGGATTTATCTTTATTCTTTCTGGGCGAAGATCCCACAGATGGGAGAAAGCAGTTTAAAGGTTATGTAACAACCCGCAAAGGGACCTTGTGCTTACCAGTAGCTGATGATGGCATTATGATGAGAATGAGGGTTGATGTGGAGGCCACAGTTAGGTGTCTGAGTGTTCAGCCGTTCCTGAGTGAGATGGATGCTAGATTTATGAAGGCTTGCATTGCTGCTCTATCTTTTTATGGTCCTTTGCCTCAGTTCGTCCTCATGGGGGATGTTGCAAGTCCGAGCAGCCGGTCAAGGCTTAGAAACAGTGGTCAGAGACAAGGGTCACACAAGGGTCAAGAGGACAATAGTTCAGGACTTGCTGGTGAGGACAGAACTAGGCAAAGGGTCAAAAGACAAGCTGTCCTCTCTGGATCCACCCATGGACACACCCCTGGGCCCGCCCCTAACTCCACCTCTGGCGGGAAAAGAAGGACTGGCATGGAGTGAGGAAGGTCTAACTGGACCCAGAAGCTCTCAGAAATGCTGGAGGAAGATCTACAATTTGCTACCAACATGAAGATTTATGACCTGTGCTCTCATTCCAGGAGTGCAGAATGTAACTTTTGTGCCCTCATGTGAATACTGCATGTATTGAAAATGATACCAAATGTCTTATGTAGAGCTAAAAAAGTGTATCTGGTAAATGACCCCTTGACCTAAACTGTCAGGAGAGAATGACTTGTGACTCTTACATTGTTTAGAGCAGTCTCAGAAGTGATATAAAAGGATGCAGCTCAGATCGAGCGGGGCTTCGTTCTTGGGGAGATTCTGAGAAGACAAGAGCTAGTGTAAACTAACTCTTATTTAATCATTTTGAACTAATTCCTCCGTGGGGGATAGTAGTTGTTTTTCACTTTACCCATTTTTGTATTTTGATTTTGTAATAAAACTTTTTTGAAAAAGAAACATAATCCTGATTCTTTCAGGTTTTCTCTAAAGCTTCACGTTTGGGGCCCTGACCATAATTGCACAGAGGTAAGCATGTCGAAGATCGGTCTCTGAATTATCAAGACTTACTTTACAGTTTATAACAGAATAATATAAAGAAACCTTAAGATAAGGGAAGTTTTAACTTTCCCCTCCTTGCGAGTAACGAGTTGTCTTAAGGGCGATAAAAGCAAAATATTCGAGGTTATTTTGGCTCTGATTGCAGGTTGAAAAAGTCTCTAATCAGCTGGAAGGTTGGATTAATAAATAAATTGATAAACTTATGATAGCCTGATCAACTAGCATAGATCATTTTATAGTTACCAACCTCCCACATAAGCTGTTAGAGGCGCAATTAATTCCGGGTGATCCAAACAATTGCTGAGAGGCTTGGCTTGCCTCCAGACTTCTCTCTAGTATCTTAACCAAAAGGTAACGAGTTTAAAAGAAGTGTAGTACTCTGGGGCTGGCTATTCGTGCAAGTCATTTCACCTTTAAAATAAAAGACAAGATTCTAATTAGGTAGTCCAAACCCGGATCTAGTACAATTATACTCGTCGATACACCCCCGAACCCTGATGGATGCACCGTCTCATAAGTTCTAACGGAACTGGGTTTTAAAGGAACCGGTAAATGGGACGGGCACACGACAATATTGCTGAGCAGAGAACCTCTCTCACCAGTGGTGTTCTGGTGCTGGATATGTGAGTGTGTGATGAGTGGAGGACCCAGGAAAGTGCTGCAGGTTGGCCAGACCAACATCCGGATGGTCCAGTGGTTGCTTTATGTCTGAAGCGTGTTACTGGTGGAGGATTTAAGACAAATGCAAAAGCACCATTTTATTTATATATATTTTTTCATATATGACATCAAACATGATTTCCTTCTTTTTGGTTTAATTGCAGAAACAAACTGTGAGCTTTGAAGTCTCGGGGGATTTTGTGATCTTATGAGTCCAGCAGGGAGCACAGCGAGGAAGTCGCTGTGGCCAAGACTCTCTCTGTGTGTAATGGATGGCATTGAAGCTCGCGTGTAAACCACTCAGCGGCGATGCTTCCAGTGTGAAACAGGAGTTAGGCTCCCTATGTGAGGCAGATTTGCACAGTCCTTTACGAATGGCATGTGACTTTTGTGCATGTGTGGCTTCAGCTTAATGTTGGATTATTCAAACTTGATATGTTGCTTTTGATACATTTCCACACCCTAAGATGAAAACCGGTGTGGCATGCAGCACCTTAACTTTCCTTCAAATAGATTTTTTTGAAGACCCAAAGTGAAAAATGTTGCATGATGACGCCTTGTTTATCTAGACTAATTCTGATGCTGTTCAGTTTGACAGCGGTGCCATTTTTATTGCTCAAATCAGCAAAACCTTCCACAAATGGCAGGGTTTTGGAACACGACTGTAGGCAATAAACATGGTTTCTGAGAGGGAAACACAAAGACGTAACACACTTTGTACTCAGACTGCAGGTCCACACCATGTTGTACACAGAAATCAATTTGCCCAGATGAAACACATGCTGACACACCACAAATTCATTGCACACATACACACACACCTCCCACACAAATTGTACTAGCAGCCAAGAATAACTGTGACTGACAGCTTGAGCAGACTGAGCCTATCTGTTCCCATCAGGTGTGCTGACTGCAGAGCTCAGGGGTTAAATCCAAAACTCTACTGTAAACAGAAAAGGGGCGTATAATTAAACTGGTCTCAGCCCACTGGCCAAAAAAAGCAGGACTTTGTACCCACTTCAGCAAACAGCTCGATTAAATGGATTTGCCATTGATTTCTCGGTTCAGGTTCCCGTGGAAATATTTGGATGAAACCTGGTATCAACATGAATTACCACTGACATGTTTGTGCATTTAAAGAAAGAATGAAAAGAAGGCTAAACTGAGTGAAACCAAAGAAAACAAACAGAGAAGAAGTGGGGAAACACAACAGGGAGGATGAAAGTCTGGTGATACTTTGTGAAGGGCATGGACTTGGATAACGAGTGTGTGTTGGAGCCTAGCTACACCGATGTTTGTGGTTTTCTCAAGGCCTAGTCTCTAAAGTAGCCTACTTCTTTCTCATCATCACACTGCTGCTGTGAGTGGCTCTGAAAAAAGAGCATAGAAGAGGAACGGGAAGAATGAGTGATGGTAACCCTAGCCACCGAGGTGGCCTTCTGGTTGGGCCCAGTTCCTCCCTCCTAAGTCTGACTCCCACATTCAAAGAAACAAACGAGAGCTCAGGGCGAAGCATTCTGCATGGATATTGGTTGGTATTGCTAAAGCTGCTCCCTCTTTTTGACCACATTTAAAGCTATGTGCTTGTGAGTTGTCTAGTTAAAGAGCGAGGAGCGCCTAAATTCACTTCTTTTTGCTGATAACCTGTATAGATGAGTGTCTAATGGTGCTGTACACATGTGCAATCATTAGTGTGGCAGTTTAGTGCAACTTACTTTAAATTTAATATTTCAGCCCAAAACCATAATTATATCTCCATCTTCAGGTTAAAACTCTGCTCCACATGTATGTAGAACCAGCTGTGGCTGATGGCTAAGCTGGAAAATGTGATGTTTTCAGCAAATTACTACGTGGCTGCACCGCACTGGTCTCCAGGTGAGGCAGCCGCACCTCCACCTGGCTCAGCCACTCACCTGCCGATATGACACATTTGCGCTCGGAGCCGCTCGCCTGCCCTCCTCCCTTTTTAATCTAATGATTGCGTTTAACAGGAAATCCTCCAGAATGCTGCAGAATCTGTGTCTGCTTTCCTCCTGAGCGGTAAGTCTTGTGTGAGTGCATGCACGAGCGGTCTATCACTGCCTCAATGCAGCTCAAATCAAATCAAGTTTATTAATAAAGCGCCAAATTACGGCAAGCCCCGTCTCAAGGCACTTCACATAATAAACATTCCAATACAGGTTAATTCATTAAGCCAATCAAAAAACAGTGTCCTATATAAGGAACCCAGCTAATTGCATCGAGTCACTGACTAGTGTCAGTGACTTTACAGCAATCCTCATACTAAGCAAGCATGCAGCGACAGTGGAGAGGAAAACTCCCTTTTAACAGGAAGAAACCTCCAGAGGATCCTGGCTCTGTATAAGCAGCCATCCTCCATGACTCACTGGGGATGGAGAAGACAGAGCACACACACACACACACACACACACACACTCCAAGTAATGTTTCTATGGCTACATTGTGATTTCTTAGTAAACATTCTATCTGCTGAGAGATAAACTTTATTGTATTTATTCTAGTGAATCTATAATTAAACGGGTAAACTAGTAGTAGCACATTCAATGTCAAGGAAAGTAAAGTGTTATTATCAGGAGAGGGAGAATGATTAAGTGGTTAGCAAGTGTTCAAGACGATGGCCCCCTCCATGAGGCCACCACAGCTCAGCAGAACATCATTGTAGCTTCTTCTGAGGAAAAAAGCACTTTGAGAAAAAAATAAGTTAACAGCTGAAATAGCAGGAAATAATACAGTTAAAGAGTAGATTGTAGAAGAAAGTTGCAGAGTGTGGAAAGTGGTCAGTGTGTCCTCCAGCAGTCTAAGCCTATAGCAGCATAACTACAGAGATAACTCTGGATAACCTAGCCTTTTAGATGTTGGAGGCAGGGCAAGGGAGAGTTGTCTTTACCGACTGTACACTCCACCTCCCTCTACTCCCCCACTTGTCCAGATCTAGGCTAACATCAGATTTTAACCATAGGCCCTATCAAATAAAAATGTTTGAAGCCTAGTCTTAAAAGTAGTCAAGGTTTCTGCCTCACGGACTAAAGCTGGGAGTTGGTTCCACAGGAGAGGAGCCTGATAACTAAAATATCTGCCTCCCATCCATTTTTAGATATTCTGGGAACCACCAGTAAACCTGCAGTCTGAGAGCGAAGTGCTTGGTTAGGAACATATGGAACAATTAGGTCACTGATGTATGATGGAGCATTTTGGGCAAGCTGAATACTTTTAACTACATTCTGTGAACTTCCTGAGAGTAATGAATTACAGTAATCCAGTCTTGATGTAATAAATGCATGAACTAGTTTTTCAGCATCACTCCTGGAAAGGATGCATCTAATCTTAGCAATATTCTGAAGGTGGAAAAAGGAAATCCTACAAACCTGTTTAATGTGGGATTCGAATGACGCGTCCTGGTCAAAGAAAACAACAATGTTCCTTTCTTTGTTCTCGGAGACTAATGTAATGCCATTCAGGTCAGGTGATTGACTAAGCAATTTCCTTTTCTGAATTTCAGGTCCAAAGATGAGAACTTCAGTCTTGTCTTGATTTAAAAGTGGAACGTTAAGAGTCAACCAATTCTTTATGTCTTCAAGACAAGCCTGTAATCTAACTAACCGATTAGGTTCATCAGGGTTAATGGATAGATATAACTGAGTATCGTCAGCATAACAGTGGAAGTTTATCCCATGCTGTCTAATGATTTTTCCAATTGGGAGCATATATATAGTCAAAAGAATTGTTCCAAGCACTGAACCCTGTGGTACTCCACAAGTAACCCTGGAGTATGAAGAAGATTTGTCATGTACATTTACAAAATGAAATCTATCAGACAGGTAGGATTTAAACCAGCCTAGTGCTGTTCCTTTGATCCCTACAACATGTTCTAACCTTTCTAAAAGAACATTGTGATCAACTGTGTCAAAAGCAGCAGTGAGATCTAACAAGATTAGAGCAGCTCTCTCGGTCCGCCAGCAGACGCCTTTTCAGAAGTGTTTTCCTAACAGGAAGTGTGGATGAAATACGTCTCCACTCAGGCCTTGACCCTCACTTTAAGAAAAATAAAGCAGTGCATTGGCCTTGTACAGGCTTGTGCTGTATACGACGCATATGTCCTCAAACACAGGAATGCAAACTCCAAAGGAAGGAATTTAGCTGAGCCTCCCTAAAGCATGGACATCTTTCTGGCCAAAAAGTGATCGTCTGAGAACAGAAGGCTTGATATGCTCTGTTGCAAAGTGACTGTCTGACAGGGGCATTTGTTTCTGTCTGGGTCTGGTTTCCACTTTCATTCTGCTCTCTTCCTTAGCAAGTCCTGCTTTTCTCTCTTCATTCGATCTTTGTCTTTTTCAGTTTCTGTCTCCCTCTGGGGGAAACTGCAGGCAGACTACCACAGCGCCGTAGATGGAAAGGATTGCATTTATCACTCTGCTCCATAAGTGTCTAAATCCCTCCTAATTAACTCTCAGCATCTGTGTAAATATTACGCACACTGTTCTGGTCACGTCCTCAGATTGCATCACTGTATCGAATGTGTCTGTTGTCAAATTCCCTTTTGTAGTGCATTGTTTTACTTTGCAGAATTTTCATGCTAATGGTGTCAGATTAGCCATAGTCACACTTAACAATAGCAAAGACATTACTTTAGCACATGGCCGCTCAACTGAAGTGGCTTCCATCTGCCCTGGGTCATTCTGTGGGCTAACAGTTGAGACATCTCCTCTAAATCCTCTGAAAAGCAGCAGAGATAGTTCCAGAGCTGAACTGGTGAGTATGTGTAACGTGACTGGACTGATTGACACAGCACTCAACCTGCAACAAAACAGGCTCTGCAACTTCATGTACTGGATCTAAGCACACATTGTCATGTTCTGTGTCCTTGTAGTCTCCAGCTCTCTCCTGGTTTCCCTCATGTTTCCCCCTAGTCACTTTATACTTAGTTATCCCATCTCATTTAGTTTAGTATCCCCATAGATTTAGTGTTCTGGTGTATAGTTTCAAGTTTATTAGTTTTCTTATCTTTAGTTCTCCGTATAGTTAGATTATCCAGTCAGTTTCATACAATGTGTTCCTTCCCCATTTAGTTAATTAGTCTCTCCTGATCCCTTCAGCTTACACACCCCACACACCTGCTACCAGTTTCCCTAATTGCCTCCCTCTGTGTATAAAACCCTGTCTTGTCTCTCAGTGTTGGTCGGTCCATTGTCGTGTGTCAGCGTTGTTTTGTTCCCTCGTCATTTTCTTGTCTTTGTGCTCATAATTAAGCTTTGGTTTTTTGGCTTCCTGAGTTTCAGTTTTCTGGATAGAAATCCTGCATCTCTCCGCGTTTTTGTGTTGCCACCTAATAAAAGGATTTCACCCTTTTCAAACGCTCCTGCCTCGAGTCGTTCTGGTGTTCTGCATCTTGCGTCCTAACCTCCTCCTGCTCTCAACGTGACACGCATGAGATTTTGTGTGAATTCAAAATAGATGTCTGGGTTTTTCTTTTTTTCTTTTGTTAATACAAAATAACTGGTGTCAGCATGATGACGCTTCCCCCTTCAGATAGCCACCGGTGCTACATACAGAGCGACCACTCCCTCTGCCATGCTGCCGCACTTCGGCAGCTGAGCTCGGCTGGCACTGGCAGGCAGCGGCACACTCACACATGGCTTCTCGCACCACTTGTGGTGCATTCAAGGAACATTGGAACTCTTAGGACGAGTTCAATAACGTAGCACATTTAAAACTTTTATAAAAAACAGAATGATACTGTAAGACAAACACCTCAGGTCATTGGCAGTTTGCATGTAATGTTTCTGAATACTAAATATGGCCTGCTTCTTTTTACACAAAAGTACTAAAAACAAAACCAAACTAAAATAAAATATATATATATATATATATATATTATCTGTTAGGTCAATATATAGCACTGAATCACAACAGAAGAATACATCTCAAGGCACTTGAAAACTACAAGAGATAATTAATTTTAATTCAATCATACATACATTCCTATCAATTTAATATTTTTGTGTTTAAGAGTTCCATTCTCTTCAGAAAAAATAGAAATATTGGTTTAACAGTAATAAACTGTCATTAAATTTAAGCAAAACAAAAATAATTTTATTTGGACATTCCCTTAGAAAGGAACAAGTGCAGATCAATATAGACGATGTGGAAATTGAAAGAGTATTTGAACATAAGTTCCTAGGTGTAATTATAGACGATAAATTAAATTGGAAGTCACATATAAATCATATCCATAATAACATTTCAAGAAGTACATCAATATTGAGTAAAGTAAAACACATTCTGGATCACAAATCACTCCACATTCTATATTGCTCCATGACTGCACCGTATTTGTACTACTGTGCAGAGGTTTGGGGCAATACTTACAAATGTTCATTATCATCAATCTCTATATTACAAAAAAGGGCCATTAGAATATTTCATAAAACTGGCTGCAAAGGTCATACCAATCCACTGTTCTTAAAATCTAAAATTTTAAAATTTCCACATCTGGTGCATCTTCTCACGGCACAGATTATGTATAAAGTAATAAATAAACTACTTCCTGACAACATTCTAAAATTGTTTTCTAAAAGGGAAGGGGGATACAATGTGAGGGGTGAATTTAACTTAAAATATCATTGTATCCATACAACATTAAAAAAAATTTGCATTTCTGTGTGTGGAGTGAAGCTGTGGAACAGTTTAAGTGCAGATATGAAGCAATGTCCAAGCATGAGGCAATTTAAAAAGCAGTTAAAGGATTTGGTTTTTGCAGAGTACAAGGAGGTTGAGAATTGATGATCTTGTACAATATTTTCTTTGACATAATTGTGCACGGGTATGTTGCGGTGGATATCTCTATGTTCTTAAAAATATACAGGTCATATATACTGAAAATATAAGGAGGAATGTCTGTAGGCTATTGATTGTTAGAGAGGAAAGTGGGTGGGATTAAATAAGCTTAAGCTTCTTCCTGCTCCTTTTTGAACATTACTTGTAGTGTGTTTCTTTTTTTGTTTTTTATTTGTTTTTTTCTCTGTCTATTTTCTTCTTTTATTTTATGTACTGTTTTTTTAACATGTTCAAAATAAAGATTCAGTCAATCAATCAATCAATCAACCTTGAAGCAACAGTCTCTTCTGTAGAGTAAAGCTCCAGTTGGAGAATTATGTCTCCAAATGACCGATACTGAAGAGGTGACCTGTAGATTGAAAAACAGACCATTTCCGGAGGCTACAAAGGCAAGATTTAACCAAAACTGTGGGAAGGGAGGGAAGGGGGTCTAAGTGACAGGTGGAAGGTTTGGTCTTAGTGATGAAGTCGGAAACAGGGATGGGGAAAGTTAAAGGTGGAGAGGTGAAAGGAGGGCTGAAAGAAATCAGGGAAAGAGGGTGACAAGGGAGGTAAAATCGGGCGGGGGTGGGGGGTGGGGGGGGTGATGGATACTAATAACTTCCTCATTGTGTTGCCAGTGTTGGAATAGATGAGACTGGATTAACACTGTGATTTAGCAATAGAAATGGAGTCCTTGTAGAGAGAAATCTGAGCAGAGTATAAGTCTTTATGGATAGTGAGGCCAGTTTTCTTGTAGTCTTTCGAGCGTAGGGCGGGGGTGAACCATGGAGCCAACCGGGTAAATAGACAGAGCGGGATTTGATGGGATCAGCTGAACTGAGGATGGAGGCCAGAACCATTATTGTAGTGACTGACAAGATTATCAGGACCAGAAGAGAAATCTGGGGTCAAGGTGGCTATGCTGGAGGAGAAGGATGCCAAATCAATGTCCTTAATATCACGAAATGAGATAACACGTGTTAACTTGGTGATGGAAAGATTGAGGGGTATGGAGAATGAGATGAGGAAGTGCTCACTGAACAGGAGCTGATCCGAAGTACAGTTGGAAAGGGACAGGCCAGAACAGCAAATTAACTCCAGGTTGTGACCTTTTATGTGCGTGGGAAAATTAACATACTGTAAAAAAGCAAAGCTGTCCAATGATGAGAAGTCGTCCTTGGTGAGGGGGAGAGCTGTGTTGTCCACATGTATCTTAAAATCACCAAGTAAAATTACATTGGGGAGAGAGTGGAGAGATGAGTGAGAAGAGTAGAAAATTCATTTAAAAAGTCAGAGTTGAACTTGGGGGGCGATAGATTGAGGCAATGACTGTAGGGGTTGGGCCAGAAATTTGACAGGTGAGGCACTCCATAGAGCTGAGAGGAGGTAGAGAGACCGGGAAGACCTTCCAGTTCTCGCGATAGAGTATCGCGAGACCACCGCTGCGGCCTGACTCAAGGGCATAGGAACGAGTTTAATATTGGGGGGGACACATTTGGGAAATCCAACAAATCTGTTGTAGGTCAATATATAGGTCAACTTCACTGAAAAAAACACATTTAATGATTATTTCTGATTCTAATGTGTCACTGAGCTTTTCATACAGGCTGAACATGAACATAGTCTCCTACCGCTACACAGCAAAAACTTAAAATTTCTAAGTTAAACATTTGTGAGTTGATGTTAACTCTCACAGTGTTGTTTTAGCACTTGTGGATTAAAATGGAGTCCAGTGTTTGAGTTTTTTTCCAGAGTTAAATGTACTGGTGTTGGATCTACTTTGCTAAGAGTATAATAAGCTCCTCCCCACCTGCTTCTTACGCCGGGGACACACAGGCCGCGGAAGCGCCGCGAAGCGCCGCGAAAATGGGACCGCCTTCACAGGAATGCGTTTGATGCTGTTTTCTCTAAGTGAACGACTCAGGTAGCTGCAAAACATTAATTCCATCCAGAATGCTTCTTCTCTCTGTGAAAGAAACCTTCTAATAATTCCATTCACGCATCCAAACTCGTATTTTCATTCAGCTTCCATCCAGCCACAGGTTTGCTTTTAAAACAAGTTTAATATCAAAGCTGTTAAAAATTGTCATTAAATTGTCATCCATGAATTGTCGTATAATTGTCGTTTCAAATCGTTAAGTTTGAAATTGTTAGTAATAAATTCCTTCATTTTTTTGTAAACTTGCCTCATTATTGAAACGAAACACAGAAACAGTATAATATTTCTGGTTATTGTAAAGCAAAGATCCTAGCTTCTGATTCAAAATAACTTTTGCTATAAATTTAACTATTTAAATTAAACATTAATCTTTGGATTAAAATTAGACCAAACAGGTTGGTGTATGAACTTAGATCATACATAAGTATCCGGGATATTTGTGTGTGATATAAGCGTCATAGATTAATATGCTTGGTCATTTTTCAGAATCTAACAACTGATAGCAAACAGTGTTGATTCTTGTGTGTAGTTAATTCTCTACACTTTCTCACTAGTATACTATAAATGATAGCCAAACCCTATAATACGTGTTTCTAAGACTTTAGAGCAGGTGTGCCCAACCCTGGTCCTCAAGATCCCCTATCCAGCTTGTTTTATAACTCACTCTGCTAGTTCAGTGGCGGAATCACCAGTTCAACAGCTACTCAGGCTCTGCAGACAGCTGCTAATCCTCGCTGACTCAAATCAGGTGTGTTGAAACAGGGAAACTTCTAAAACACGCTGGATAGGGGATCTCGAGGACCAGGGTTGTGCACACCAGCTTTAGAGGAAACACAACAAACCAGAGCTTTTATGTTAATGCTTATTACTGTGTTGGTACTATCAGACACTACTACTATGAAATGTGGTACTGGTGCATGCCCACCTCTAAGTATTACCTCTTTCGTAAGACCAGTCAAGGCAATTTGTGTGGTTTCTTTTTGGTAAAATTCCCAAACAGCCCATTAAGTTCTTGTCAATTTGGGAAAAAGTTTGGGGGTTTCCCTTCTTTCATTAAACCGTTATACACAGTTTACCAAATGTTCACGTCTACTGAAAGGGGGAAGGGGATCTGACAGATCTCTGATGAGTGTGTTTTTGACAAGCCATTAAAAAGCTCACATTCCAGGAATGGTATGATGGAAAAATGCTAGTGGTTTGGAGACTGCGGTTTTTAAAAACCATTGGTATACCTGTAAAACTGGAAATTGGCCCAAACCTAGACCAGAGTGTGTTAACGTAAATGTGAAATTCACTCTAAATACAGAACCTTGGACTTACTTGAGCTGAAGATGAAAGATTTGGAAAGAAAAAGAGGGAGGGTGAGAGTATGTTTTACTTTAGGCTGTTATTTGCATCCATTAAGCAGTAAGTTCAATCCTATGTTAAATACATCAAGTCTTTGTTAAATCTGAGGTATCTAGTCTTTGTTGCTGCTGCCTTCCACTGACGTTGAATTTCACATGTCAGAAGACCTCTCTGGATTTAACCTTATAAATATAATCGGTCCCTTACTGCAAGCACAAAACCAGGCATAAAAGTCAAACATGTTCATTCTTAATGGGCTTTGGCAGCTCCAAACTACAACACAGAGCTCTCCAGTTACCACAGCTGCACTGAGCATGGCTAAGTTTGGAAAACCATATTGGAGAGACAGATCCAAGGTAGCAATGGGACCCAGTGAAATAGACGCAACCTAGACTGCACGCTGACAGTGATGAAAACGAAAAACAAAAAGCTGGAGGGAGAGAGTGGAATCACAGAGGAAATTAATATCTTACAGTAACACATGGTGTGAAAGACAGAAACGTCTCTCTCGTTGACCTCCTAGTGTTTTTCATTCCTACCCCTTTCCTCTCAGCCGTCCCTCTCTGCACACCATGCTGATTGAAATATGCAAGCGTATTAGGCTGGGAAATAGGATCAAGAGGTTTAGGAAGGAAAAGGTGTTTTGGTTGGGTTTATAATGCTTCAGCACTGCACAGGCCAGCCCAAACACAAATCTAGCAATAGGTTTATACTGAGAAGGCAGGGCAGCATTACTGCTCTGAAGCCATAAGAACACAACGTCGAAATGATGTTGAGTTGGGTCGGTGATTGGTATTAAAACTCATGTTTATTGTTTACTAACAGAAAATCGTTCATTTTTATAAGCATATGCTTCATTTAGCTGACAGACCTAAAGTTCAAAACAAAATCTCTAATTTCTTACATTTTTCAAACAATAACGGTGTTATCTCAAAAACTCTTAACAGAGATTCCTAAAGTGAGATTCCCTTTCACAACATCTCACACCACTGACTTTGCAGATTTGTGCAACCAGAACAATTGTACCAAAACTCTTTCGAGGGAAGAATACCTCAGACTTACACTGGATTAGTACCCTCTCATATTACATCACAACAATTAGGGGTTTCATTCCCTAACCTGCTGTGAGTTCTTGGGCAGGACATGAACTCCTAACTGCCATTGTTATTAATGTCACTTTCCAAGGCAATCCCTTCATGCCTTAACTCCATTCACCTTTGTTTTTGTTTGCCTCCATTCCTTTCTGAATGGTGCAGTTTCTTGTGCTGCCCATTGACTGTATATATAATGAACGGACCAGCTGCGCCATCACCCGTAGGCTTCTGAGGAGCTGGATTGAAGACCATTGGGTGGTTCCCACCACCAGTGTTAGCAACTGCCTCTGAAAGTAGCAGAAGTTCACCCAGAAAGTCACAAGATGGCACATGCTATTTTGCTTATTAAGTGCATCATCACGTCACATTGACATTAAATTCTTCAACAGCTTAAAAGAAACAACAAATTTTATATATATTTATGCAGTTGTGTGAACCCTTGTGGTGAAGGCTCCTGGCGATCCAGGGGCCGGAGAAGTCGGTTCAGATAGGCTGTTGATGGAGTTGACTTCTGAGGTATTCACAGCACGTATAGATCCACCTCGAATATAGAACCGCTGGTCTGAGGTGCCTTCAGGGTGAATACTGGCAGTCAGATAAAGATTTGCATCTGATGGAGCTTTGCAGTTTTGCTAAGAAAGTTTGACCTTGAAGGATGGTTCTATATGCTTTACTGACTCAGCTGAGCAGGTGGCCGAACTGACTTAAGAGGAGGTGTCGACTCTTTTAATAACTAATGTTTATTAATTTGGATTAAAACTTAAAAGTTTAATGTGGGCATTTACTAAAGTCCCTCAGACAGCGCCCCGTTCCTCAAACACTTAGAGAAGTTATCTCCCTTAATGTGAAGTAAAAATGAAGTAAGTATGTTAAACATTCATAATAATAGACCAGTATTAATGTGTGAATCATGATGAAATCATTATAAGAATAGGCATTTATGTGGATTCATCCATTACTGTGATGCACTCAGGCATTCTTAAACACTTTAGATTTAAAACACATTGTAGATACAACAGACTATAATTGTAAATAACATGTGAAGTTAGAAAATCATTTTATGAGCCAGAATAACGAAAAAGATAACTTTGTTAAAAGGGATTAGATAAAAAGTATTGTGTCCACAGACACACCTGGTTGTCGTTGTAACGTGGATGAAGCACAAGTTAAGAGATATTCATAATTGACCTCTTAGTGTCAGGGCGGCCCAACCTGTGTCCTGGTAGAAAGTTAACCCTCGGTCATTTGATGAAACACAGAGCCTCACCCAAGCTACAATCCCATGTAGGGGTTTATCCTCCCATGATGGTATTTTCAGCATCTCCTCTTCTATTCATCTTTGTCTGAGACATTCACTGAGCAAGTCATCTGTTGGGGCCTTATCGATGATGTACTTATAGATCTTGGACGTTGTCATGATGTGTGCCTAACAGGCCACCGTACGGGGCACGTGTAAGAGAGACAGACTAGAGAGAGAGAGGCCATTGTTGTTCGTGCTGTTGGACTACACATTAAAACACGGTTAACTTCCGAAGTGTTTCACTCTTCATTTTTGCTGAACACGACAGATGTTTCATCCTGGACAGTGGCTCTTACACTCACCGCCGGTCCTCGGCCTCAATTCAATTACCATATTGACCCGAATGTAAGATGAGGTTTTTTTTTTCATTGAAAATAAATTTAAAATGTGGGTCATCTTATTATTGGGGTCGTCCTATATTCGGGTCAATACGGTAAATTCTATTCAAGTTTATTCATATAGCGCCAAATCATGACAAGAGTCATCTCAAGGCACTTCACATAGTAAACATTCCAGCAGTGGCGGTTTCACCATTAGGCATAGGTCGGCGGCCGCCTAGGGCCCCCATGTGTTAAGGGCCCCCTAGCCCTGACTGCCGGCACCCCTCTGTTAATGCCACAATGGACTGCTCATTTAAGACGGCGATGCACAAACAGGAAGCAATTGGTAGTCATTCCACTCCAATACAGTTGGTGGCGGTAATGCACCAAATTGTTGTTTGGCAAGTGCCTTAAGTCCACAAATAAGAAGAAGAGAGGCGGGAGCATTCGTAACAAACTCGAAGCGGTAGTCAAAACATTAAGCATGAAATGGAATTATCCTAGTTGCTCCAATAAGAGAAAGAAGCAGCTTGCTTCAAAAAAGCTTTTATTTTCACTTCTGAAAGTGACGTTGTTTTTCTATGAGAACATCCAACACATTCTCACACCCTAAGCGTCGAAAAATGACACGTGTGACCAAGCGTCAAAATATGATGATCAGGGTGCCCCAGCGCATCGGGAGAGGACGCGCTGTGCCAGTGTCGGTGTCCAACGCCCGCGGTGAGACGGACATTTGATTGACTTGTGAGCTACTTAACCTTCCCCTCACCCCATTCTAACCTTAACCAGCTTGCGAATGCAAAGCTTAACAGAAATTTGCTGAGTTAAGGTTAGGATGGAGGTGAGGGGAAGGTTAAATCGCTAGAGGTTCGAGGAATAATGTCTGTGTCACCGCGGGCATCCGCATCCGACGCCCGCGGTGACACATGTCCCTGCGTATCCCTGTGCACACCAACCCCCCCCCCCCCCCCCCCCCCCCCCGTTTCCTGATCAATAAAGCCCTTTGCTGCCAGTGTTTTTCAGCGTTTTCACTGTTTTTTTAAGAGTCACAGAACGTTGCGCTCCATGATGATGTCAACGCAAAAAATTCCAAAACAAAGAGTAGACTCACCTTTTACATCAGGAAGATTCTGCACATTCCGAGTGTTATACGTTCTTTCATAATCCGTTGTCGAATTGGGATCAGCAGAAGATTTTCTGGTTCGCACCTCACTTTTTTTTACAGCAATGGCCCAAAACGTTCTCCTAACACATGGATTTTCTCCTTCCTGATCATGTGACATGTGACGTACGCGGATAAAGATTGGTTTTAGAGCTGGGATGTTTGTCATCCGGTTGGATTTAAAATGATGACATTTGTCGTAAAAGGCAGTTAATGAGTTCATGAGCAAATGTAGAAGAAAGTTGTCGAGTGTGGAAAGTGGTCAGTGTATCCTCCAGCAGTCTAAGCCTATAGCAGCATAACTACATAGATAACTCTGGATAACCTAGCCTTTTAGATGGAGGCATGTTGGAAGCAGGGCAAGGGAGAGTCGTCTTTACCGAATGTACACTCCACCTCCCTCTACTCCCCCACTTGTCCAGATCTAGGCTAGCATCAGATTTTAACCATAGGCCCTATCAAATAAAAATGTTTTAAGCCTAGTCTTAAAAGTAGACAAAGTGTCTGCCTCACGGACTAAAGCTGGGAGCTGGTTCCACAAGAGAGGAGCCTGATAGCACTCTGCCATCGCTTTAAGGGCTTTTTAAGAGCTCAAAATGTGAAATTGAAAATATCAGAAGTAGTTTTCCAAGCCTTTTCCTCTCAGCTAGCTAACTATTTTTAAATCGGCATACTCACAAATCAACAAAGCTGTCCTTATGTGAGCCACACCTCACAGAAACTTGCACTGTTTCCATCTTTTCTTGATGCGTTTACACCTTGAAGTACTGACAATGGTGATTCTGTTACTTTCACCCTACAGCAATTAACAATAATGCTAGCTTACTTAGCTGCTTTCATTCCTCTATCGGATAGCTGCTGTATCACTTCCCCCTTTTCCTTCATGGCCTCTTTTTACTGAAAATGCTGCTACTTGTGGGAGATTTAAACCTTTTTTATAGGAACCATGCTTTTTTTAGTTATTGCTGCCATAAAACCCTGAAACTATCAGCCTTGCTGTGATCAGTCAAGGTCACTTTTAAAGCGAGCTTTTCCTGATTTTAAACCACTCAAATTGAATATGCAGAAGACGGATGTTGCAGAGAAGAGTCACAAAGAGCTCATTGCTCCAGGTGACTGAGTGGGTCACAGGTCACACTGATGTAAATGATTGATTGACTGATTAATGTCATTTGAACAGAGTTTATTTTAAATCTCTGAACACATTAAGCCCCCTCAAAGGCTTCCCATGTTTTCTCTCTACTCATGTGCCAGTCTAAGCTGTTTCCATCACTGACGTGTTTTCCCAGACCTAGTTGGCTCAGAGCTGGAAAACCAAACAGATCCTGACATAGGACTCCTTCATCTTGTTTAGTGATGTCATGATATCCATCTTTCTGCTTGGGACTTGTCATGTGTTGGTGGGCAGGTGTTGTGCCACTCAGTCACACTTTTGAGGGGGTAAGGAGTGTTTTTAAGACCCCTCCTTCTTGAGGTGTAAATGCTTAGCAGACCATTCTGTAGCAGAGGTGGGTGTGAATAGAGGATTATGTTTCTGAACATTCCCTCCAGTTTCCATCTACCAAATCAACCATTTAAGAATGAGGTGCTGCCATCAGGCTGACTGGGGCCTGTGGTCCCAAGTGTTGGTCAGTTTGGTGTTTTTGTAGCACACTCAGATTTTAGAAACGAGACTCTGTACTTTATCATCACCTCTATCAAATGTCCTTCCGGACACAATGAGGCCCATAATAAAAAAAAAAAAAAAGCATATATGAAACAAAACCCAAATCAACTAAAATTTATAATTACAAATAGAAAACGCCTGCAAAGGGTTCCTGAGCCTTTAAATAGTCTCTCTGTCTAGTTGAATGACTGAAATAAATTTGACTTTGCACCAGATTCTAATTTTTCCAGTTTTACTTGTTTGTATAATTGGGAGTTTTTATTAGCATTTCTACTCATAATGTAGTAAAAACACATAAATAATAATCCTTCAAAATGACAGTAGAACAGGCACAAATATGATCTAGGACTTAAATATACTAACTTTTAACACCAGAGCAGGCACGACATATTATGAGAATGATCAGGAACACTGACTGGTTCCAGTTGGATGACTGGAGGATGATGGGAAGATAAAAGATCATGGCGAGGAAATAATGATCTAACGAACAGGTGAGCGGACCTTCCTTACATGGGAAGTCCTGATGTCACGTTAAGAAGGGGATGCTGCAGACCCGCAGATTCACGCCTGCAGCAGCGAATCTGGTGTGATCTCCAG
Source organism: Nothobranchius furzeri (assembly GCF_043380555.1). NCBI lineage: Eukaryota > Metazoa > Chordata > Actinopteri > Cyprinodontiformes > Nothobranchiidae > Nothobranchius > Nothobranchius furzeri. The sequence goes on along the minus strand of NC_091751.1, from coordinate 29,987,490 downwards.
CCTGATCCCAACGTTCTCGTTCCTCGCTGCCCCTGATGCACTTAAGCATCCGCCCCTTAGCTGATGACAGCTTCAACACACCTCGATGCTTAATGATAGTAATGCATGCGATGATGTTTAGACAGAGACTCGTCTCAGAAACATATAACTCCATGACAGAATTGTTTAGAAAATCATCAGAAAAGTTTCAGAGAGTTTCTGTTTTAACTTAAACTTCTGTTTTCAACTTTAAGACACGTTGTTTGTGATTGGTTACAGAGTAGTGAGAACACGGAGCGTTCTCCCAGCGGAAACCAGGTGCCTCTCGTTTGTCTGACTACTTTCATAAACTACTGTTAGGGCACAGAATTATTCTGTCTGGTGCTTTCAGCGGTGCACAGATGTTACGTAAATGTTAAAAATATAGCTTACCGCAACTTTTGTAAAGTTTCCGGTGACATCGGGCAGCTGCAGCAGAGATGATCTCTGAAAAGTGTCTGCGACACTGACTCCGTTGTTGTCTGGAAGTTTGTTTTTTTCAAGTTAAGAAAAGAGGCGGACGGGTTTCCTAAATCCTGCATCAGTCCAAGCCAGGCAACTTCTTTCCGTTTTTATTCCGTTAGTAGCCATTAGCACTGTGCATTGTTGTGTGCGTCAGTGATATTCTGTCTACGAGGAAGTCGTGCAATGACAAATGTTCCGCCGTGCTCGAAATGCAAGCTGCGATAAAATGCGTGAAAAAAATTTTAACGCGTCGTTTTTTTCTAATTAATCATAATAACGCGTTAAAGTCCCAGCCCTAAAAAAACTCAAAATGATAGGGGGGCTTGTGATTATTTTAGGGGGGCTGAAGCCCCCCTAAAACGGACCTAACAACGTCAGCGCTTACACATTTAAAAAATGTTAGAAAAAATACATGTCCATTTTTAACACTTTATTGAATGCAGATCGAAGGGCAGTAACGGCATTCTCTGACTGAACTTAAAAACAACATTCAGGAGGTTTAACTTTGAAATGCAAATTTGGCTGCAACATATAACAGAAATAAAAAAAAAGTGCCCATTTTGTTTTGTAGTTTAAAATAAAGTATACAAAATTAGATGTCCCAGGCACTGTCATTTCACTTTCACACACAAGAATAACTGATTTATAACTCGGTCATGTCCTTGTTATGTGCAAGGAAAACTAGCATGTTAACTTTTTGCGGTTTGAGAGAGGATCTGAGAGGGGTGATAACATTTACAGCGAAACTAAAAACCCTCTTGGATCAACACGTTCTCCCTCCCAGCGCGTCAAAAACAAACGCTTGGTCAGCCACCCTCCACGTCAGACCCCTGACGCCAAAAGTGCCCTTTTTCGTTACTTATGTGCGAAAAGGGGTTTTTCCCTTATTTGACTGCAGATCCCAATGCAGCGTAAAACTGAAGCGATGGGATGTCCGCTACCGTTGCATCCCAATGCAGCGTTACACTGACACCAAACAAGCTCATTGTACCTCACCTTAACCTTATCCTCTTATTTAACCTTGTCTTCTTATTTAACCTTCCCCTCACCCCTATCCTAACCTTAATCATCTTGCCAGCGAACACGTTAGTGATGTGTCGATCGCTCTAAAAGCCGGCTCTATGAAGTGAACGGCGGGAGCCGCCTCGTGATTGGTCGAGTTTGGACCGAGCCAACGCGAGGGGGAGGTTTCAACTACCAAGGTGGAGGTTAAAAGTAGAGGGTATTTGTAACCTCCCCCTCGCCAGATGGTATGTTCTAACGTTCCCCTTGGGCGGCAAATACGAAAATTCACTGTCAGACTCTGACTGTCAGAGTCAGAATGAAGGGGAAACAAACGCTTGATCGCAGTGAGAGTAACGTTTTAGGTAGCAAGAGGGTTAAGGTTAGGATGAGGGAGAGGGGAAGGTTATAATTAGCGAAACGTTAAGGTTTAGGTGCGGTTAAATGAGCTGGTTCGGTCAGTTTTACGCTGCATTGGGATCTGCAGTTACAAAAGGGGAAAACCCCTTTTCGCACATAAGTAACGAAAATGGGCACTTTTGGCGTCTGGGGTCTGACGTGGAGGGTGGCTGACCAAGTGTTTGTTTCTGACGCTTAGGGTGTGAATGTGTTGCTTGGATGGTGCGCTTGTTGCGCAAATACACATGTACTTACGTGCGACTTTGGAGAGCAATGGAAATCTCTCATGGTTGTTGCGCCACCATGTCAGAGGGTTTTCATTAGGGTCAATGGGTTCTTCATGCAGGTAGCGAGTGAGCTCCAGCTCGGCTCTAACTCTCTTCGGAACGGTTGCAGAAGACGTCCTTGTCCGTGACTTCAGCAGGTCTCCAAGCATTTTTTTCTTTGCCGCTGGTGGCAGCACTGCCTGCTCCAAGGTCTCTGGCTGGGCTGCAGCTGACGCACTGGCACCGCTCCCTCCATCTTCCATGTGTACTATCTCCTCAATCAGCGCGGACTTTACCTCTCAGCATGCGCTGTCGCGAGATTTAATCAAGTGCGGTAATGGCGGTGGCACGTCATGCAGCGCGGTGGGTTTCTTAATATCGCAATATTTTCTTCTTGCGGTTACTGCGACAGCCCTACTGAGTAGTCCGGTCTGGTTCCCCACGCAAGTAAGGCCTCTGCGAGCACGAGCCGGGTCCGTCCACTCAAAAGGTCAGGGGCTGTACCGGTATGCTGGATCACAAGTAAGGCAAAGAGTGTAACGGAATAAAATGAGTGTTTTCCAACTAAAAGTCATTTCCCCCCTCTCCTCAGCAAGAACTAATCTGCATGAGATATTGTTCAAGGTCTCATGCATCTGCTTCTAAACTGTTTTCCTTTCCAGCGCAAGAGAAGAATGAAGACAAAGGACTCTTTCTTTTTAATAAATCAAAGAAGTCTATTTCTAATAAGCTAATCAAACAAAGTGTTAGTCAATAATAAAATGTGAACCAATTTGTGAAATGAAAATATCGATTACCTGATATTATAATCCTACAGAATATAATAAGTAATATAACTTTAAATGTTTCCACTAGAGACTGATCACACGTAAGGTTAAGCCACATCACACATTGCTTTTACTGATCCAATCAGAATCTTCCAGATCCGACGGAGGCGTGGTTTTGGTGGTGCTTGGTAAATCTGTCATCTTTTAATTCGACATAAACCAAAACATCCGAATTATAAAACTATGCCCACGTCATCTTTAGCGCCGGTTCAAAGCGTTCTAGAGAAGTCAGAGTGGCCAATCCGTAACTTTCCTCTTCAGCCGAAAGAACCAACAACAAGCTGGATAAAATCTGTTGCTGTTCCAACTGCTGCAACGGGTCCTTTCAGAATAAAAGCTGAACCATCACGACCCCATTTTGGGTCTCGCTAGATGCCAATAGAACTGTCATGACCTGGAAGTATCTCGAGACTGGTCTGGTCAGCAACCGTTGTTTTCCCTACCGGCTTTGGTTCCAGAAAGGGTCAAACTGGACCTCGTCATTCCTGATCTAACAGGGACTTCCGAAAGGGTACGTAGGCCAACAGAATGGCGTCTCAATGTGTGTTATGAATCTCCAAATCAAAGCTTAGCACGAAGACGTCACCTTCACTCCCATCAGAACTAATCGTTTCTCTGGATTTGCTGGTTCTGAACAACATTTCACACTACACCATTCTCCGTCTCACTTCACCTTAGTTACACCATACATTTAGTGTTTAAAGTTAGTCTAGTTTTAATTTGTTTAGTAATAAATCTTTAAACTTTTAAAACTTGACACTTTCTTTTGTCTCTGAGTTAATACGAAGTTGTTACATAATCCCTGCAATAAAAAGTTCCAATCTTCTGGTTAAAAGTACCTAAAGATCCATAAGATTGATTTCATATTTACTCTGGAATCTCATGTCTTATGGTTCATATGTAAATTAAACCCTTTACAAGAGTTAAATGTGTCGATAGAGCCTTGATGTCAGGACAATTTTTAAAAGAGGAACTGATAAAATAAAATTGACTAGACAAATAGAACTCTCAGTAGGAGACACTAATCAGCCTAAAAACTTTGCGGTTATTAGTGGTCCTGAGGGGACGAGCACTCTAATGTCCAGTTATTTCACTGAGTAACTTTTTTTTCTGATGGGGATCTGTCTTCTGTCCCGACTTCTGCCACTTATGTGACCAAATGGTTTATTGAGAGCATTTTTGTATGTTTATGACTGAACTGAAACGAGCACCTGGGTACGCACAGGCAGGCGCGCAGATAGGGTGGGGGACGGGGGGTATCTGTCCACCCAGATTCAGATCGACCCCGATCCCCCCCGCAGCCAGAAAGGTAACAAAATCGGAGGCTAAGCGCCTGAAGCACATTTTTCCGATTACACTGAATGCAGCATAACGTAAACAAACACCGACTCCAGAGGCGCCAAAGTGGTGCTGCTAGGATGCAGGATGAAGCGAAAAAGGCAAGCAACGATTACTGCGTATTTTAAAAAGACCAACAGTGTAAGGAGGCGGGACCGATCTGTCTGTTTATGCATGTTGGTTCTAGATTCAGTACATTGTTGTCAGTGTTGGGACTTACTCGTTAAAAGCACCAAAGCCTCATTGCTGACTTTAACAAGTCTCATCTACAAATATGATCTCTCATGAAGTTACTACTTTGCATCAGAAGATAGTGGAGATGTGTAACCTTCAGGCTGAGCAAAGTTTGGGAGTTTTTAGAGTTTGAAAAACGCCTCCCGAGTCCCGCCTAGAGGCTCCCAGTCAGAAACAGGAGGAGATGAGCGCAACATGAAGAGCGCAAATATTAGATAAAACGTATAATTGCCGGCAGGTCTGGTCTTTGTTGACTGATCACTTTGTCTGCTAATGACTGACTCTGATTATGAAGCAGAATATTGACTCTGATGAAGAAATTCACTCATCCAGCCGGGAAGATTGATGCTGCTGCAGCATCAGACAGCTGGTGCTGCATGAGAGGTGTGTGGAGTTTACAAGCTCCAAACGTTGTGTTTGATGTTTGTTTAACCTTCTCTGGGACGTGATGTTTTGGGAACCACTGCTCTAATTGATAAGTGAATTTTGTTTTTAAATATATTTTATGTGCAGTTTTTTAGGGCTTTTATGTTTTCTGTAAAGATCTGTATGCTGAAAATCATTTAATGTTTTGCGTG